>NW_005871186.1:3449106-3457543 GCF_000147115.1 Myotis lucifugus
AAACCTCCTATAATGTTGGGCTGAGCCTAGAGGACAACAAAGAAACTTTCCTAGAGACAACGTCAATGATATCCCCCAGTACCTCCTGGACTACTGGGCAATGAGAAACACAGAATACATCCAATTTGCAGGAACTTAATTCATTTTGTTGGACTTAAGGGGTCTGTGATTTATCTTATGAACCATCTTTGTACAAACAGTGCCCAGGATAGGCACACGTCAGCCAAAATCCTGTTCGTGTTCTCTTGAGGCCATTTGACTATAATGGCATTCGAGGGCACTTTTCCCAACCCTCTCCTTTATGGCTCTCAACCCACTGCTCCCACCTCCCAAGAGCTCCTCTCCTCCCTCACCATTGACTAACAGGTCATTGCAGCTCTTCCTACATCTCCCCATTCAGCATCCCAGACCACCTGCCAATCTGTCTCTGAACTACTCCTCCTAGAACACTACTCATGTGCTAAATCTCAGTGGAAATGTTCAAAGTAGTGGCCAAGAGCAGGGATGTTAGAGCCACACTGAGCTAGTATCCTGCTAATTACTAGCTGTGTGACCTTGGGCGTGTTACTTTATCTCTTTGTGCCTTGGTTCTTTGTCTGCACAAAAATGGGAAAATAATTGTACCTACTGCAAATGCATGTTGTACTAGAGCAGTAACTGCACATAGGACACTCCAGAGGAATATAGGCATCACTGTCATTCAGGGAAGACTTCCCTGACTCCTCCAAGAAGGGGGCGAGGCTTTCTCTGTGCTCCCACTATGCCTGGTACTGACCTGAGCTAACACAGTTACTTTCATTGTTCTCTGCCAACTGTGGGCATCACTGTGTCCACTAGACCATGAGGTCCTGCAGGGCAGCAGGGTCTTGTTATTGCCATTGTATACTCACCATGAGGCACAGGGCCAGGTACAAAAGAGATTCAATCAGTTCTGCTATAAAGCTGGTTTTGAAATGCAGATTTGGCCCAACCAATTGGTGTATTAGTCCTACCAGACCTGAGGCCCTGAACCTAACTGTCCCCTATACCTGGGCTCCTGAGCATTAAAGAGAAAAAACCAACATGATATAGAAAAATGTTAGTTACATGCAAACAAGTGGTTAGAATAAGATGGAACTTGGAGACATTGTAGAAAATAGGTCTACCTTTCATCTACCTTTCATCTAGCGCCAATATTCTACCTTTGTGTGGAAATTACCGAAAAATCGGTACAGCGGTCTGGTAGGGTTAGGGAACTGAGCATAATGTGAATATTCTGTTTACTTATGTGTGATTTCATCTGCAAGAAACTAGATGAACATGGAAAACTGCACCCAGCTGAACCAAACTGCATAGGAAAATGCAATGAGCACACATGCACATACGCAAACATTCATCAGCTACCTCAGTTCACCACTTGTGTTATGAGCCACACCTGTCCACATCTGGTGTTACAGCATCTCACCTGATTTCAGATTAGTGTCTCCCACCTCTTCACAGTAATTCACAAGCTACTTCCGACACTCACTTCCACAAGGAAAATTACAAGTCTTTTTCAAGGTGAAGTGTCATATTTATTGGTGCATGTGCTAGTATGTACTTTGTAATCATTTAACATGTGCTACCATTTTTGTTGGTTCCTATCCTTTTTATTTTTTAACATATTTTTATTAATTTTTAGAGAGAAGTGAAGGGAGAGGGACAGAGAGATAGAAACATCAATGAGAGAGGAAGTCATCAATTGGCTACCTCCTTCCTGCATGGCCCCCACTGGGGATCAAGCCTGCAACCAGGGCATGTGCCCTGATCAGGAATTGAACCAACAACCTAGTTCCTGAGTTGATACTCAACCACTGAGCCACACCAGCTGGGCAGTTCCTACCCTTTTTAAATATGTCACTGACAAAGTTTGCGAATGTTGTGTCCCTCCTCCCATTTTTCCTGTAAGCCCTGTGTTTTTTATTGCATTATCTTGCATATCGTGGTGATATTTAGGATATGTTTCATTATAACAAAAGGAATCATACTCAGTGGATGTGGTTGATGGCAAATAATTCTTTCTCATCTCCATGGATACCTAAGGCTCCTGAAGCTATAGGAGCCCCTGTTAGTCAGCAAACACTGTTTGGGCCAGCACTTCTGCCCCACAATTAAAAGCTATAAATATTTATTCATAGACAACTGCATGCCAGGCACTGTGATGTATAACGGAGGTACCGGGGCTAATAAGAAATACTGACTCTAACTCTTTTAGTCTAGTGGGAAAAGGAGAGACAAGTAATTATAATAAAGGGGATGCTATTTAAAAATAAAGCAAGGTCTTCTCTGCAGCAAAGACCTCCCAGGGGAAGTGTTCCTCTTCCCAGATCTTCCTACTCCCCTAAGTTAGTCTCTTTCTTTGTTGCCCTATCTCTGCCTTCTTACTCTACTCCCTGGGTTACCAGACCTATCAGCAATGAGCAAAAATGGAGCAGGGAAGAGTTAATGTGGCACAGGTGGGAGGGGTAGGGCCTGAGGGAAGCAGGTGTAGCAGTCACATAAAGAGCCTGGTAGGCACCGGTCAAGGCAAAGAACAGCTGCCAACACACGGCGCTCGGGATCCCTCCCCAGTCAAGTCTTCTGTTGTTTTCTTCCTCCATTTATTCATCCAAGGGGTATAAGCTTCCGCCGTGGGCTAGACTCTGGAGGAATCGGTTCTGCTCACCCTGACTCCTTCAGCACCAAGAATGCTTCTATCTCACATGGCTGCTCCTCTGACTTGACTGCCATTTCCTCCCTGTCACCTCTCCCTCTGGCACATCAGGAATGAGACTCTAGTGGGACCTCTTCTGGATTGTAAAGAAGGAAAAGAGAGAAGTTCCTTTTTCGCTGCCATTTCTCACTTTCTTCATTGCATCCCAGGCCCAACTTCAACTCTTCAGCCAGTGTTCAAGTTCACTGTTTCAGCATCGAGTTAAAGGAAACGTAAGCACCCCACACCCCAAAACCTACCAGTTTTCTACTGTCACACAAGGCTTTCACCTTCACTCCAGGTTCCATCTACCTCCTCTTCCTGTTTCTCCCTTTCTCTTAACTCTCCCCCTTTCTTCTTGGAGGGTAACTGCCCAGCATGTTAAAGCTGAGCGATGCTTAAGCCCACCCCATTGTAAAGATGAGGAACCTGAGGCCCAGGAGTTGTTCCTAAGGATACACAGTCAGGGACAGAACCAGCCTAAGGTCTGATCCCCACCCAGTGTTGGCTTTCTCCCCATCACCAGAGACTGAGACCTACTCTATTTAAACCCGGAGGAAGAAAAACATACATCTCAGCTCCACTCTCAGCTGACCTCCCACTGAAGGGCTCTGACTGTACCAGCCACTATAGCAGTGACCACGCCCTTCCTCACTACCACTGTCCCCTCTCTCTCTCCCTACCCTCATGAACTTTCAAGTGCAAAGGATTCTCCCATCCTAGCTAGGGTTATGGTCTTGATTATCCATTCAAATCCCCAACTAAAGATAAAAACCCTGTGATCTTCCCAGCCCTGTACTACCCTTTACATACTCTATGGATAGGTCTGTGCCACTGTGGCACCCCCAAAAATCCCTCCGTTTGTCCTTCCCTTCTCAGGAGTCATGCCCCCATGAGCCCTAAAGCTTTACCCCACACAGGATGGCAGAAGTTCCACAGCCCAACTCCACCTTCCCACGCCCAGCCTTCTTCCTACTGACTGGCATCCCAGGGCTAGGGGGGACCCAGGCCTGGCTGACACTGGTCTTTGGGCCCATGTATCTGCTGGCCCTGCTGGGCAATGGAACAATGCTGGCAGTGGTGCAGGTAGATTCCACACTGCACCAGCCCATGTTTCTCCTCCTGGCCACCCTGGCAGCCACAGACCTGGGCTTAGCCACATCCGTAGGCCCAGGGTTGCTGGCTGTGATGTGGCTCGGACCCCGCCCTGTGCCATATGCTACCTGCCTGGTCCAGATGTTCTTTGTCCATGCGCTGACTGCCATGGAATCTGGAGTACTCCTGGCCATGGCCTGTGATCGTGCCGTGGCAGTAGGGAGTCCACTGCACTACTCTATCCTTGTCACCAAAGCTCGTGTGGGATATGCAGCCCTGGCACTGGCACTAAAAGCTGTGGCTATTGTTGTGCCTTTCCCTCTGTTGGTGGCACGATTTGAACACTTCCGAGCCAAGACCATAGAGCATGCCTACTGTGCACACATGGCGGTGGTGGAGCTGGTGGTGGGTAACACACGGGCCAACAATCTGTATGGGCTAGCGCTCTCACTGGCCGTGTCAGGTGTAGATATTCTGGGCATCACTGGCTCTTATGGGCTCATTGCCCACACTGTGCTGCGACTGCCTACCAAGGAGGCCCGTGCTAAGGCCTTTGGCACATGTAGTTCCCACATCTGTGTCATTCTGGCTTTCTATGTGCCTGGTCTCTTCTCCTACCTCACACACCGCTTTGGTCGTCACACTGTCCCCAAGCCCGTACACATCCTTCTCTCTAACATCTACTTGCTGCTGCCACCTGCCCTCAACCCTCTCATCTATGGGGCCCGCACCAAGCAGATCAGGGACCGGTTCCTGGAAACCTTCACATTCAGAAAAAGCCAGTTCTGATGGGCACTGAAAACAATGAAGCCTAGAGGTGGTGCTGGGGGACATTCAAAAAATCTGGAATCTGGAAGTATGAACTATGTCATTGGCCTCATTATCTGCATATGACTCTCATAACCACTCAACAGGTGTTTGCTGTGAAGCCCCTACTATGGGTACCACTGGAATGTGTAGTTAGGCCTAGCCACATATCCTGCTTGTGGGGAGGCAGGGGTCAGGGGCCAGTGTGTTACCATGCAAGGAAAATAAGATCAGGAATTATCGTGGGATCCTAGCACACAAGATTTAAAGAAAACTCCCCTCCTTGCCTCTCCCCATCATTTTAACTTAAGTCTGCCCCTGTTCCCTCACAGTAGCTCCTCTGCAGATCCTGAATCTAGGTGTCTGGGAAGAGGGACAGTTCCTCTGGAGACTAGTTCTTGTCTGGGATCACAGCCCTATTTCTGGGGTCAGATTCTGTTCTAGCCAGAGTCATACAGGCTTCTCCCCCACCTTCCGAGAATCTAGATGTGTCCTGGGGTCCCAGTTTCACCAGGACACTGATCTTTAAGATATTCCCAGTTCAGAGAATCCTCTTGGTCTCCTGTGTAATCACTATCTACCCACTCCACCCCACCCCCGGACCACACACTCCATTGCCAAAGTCTTAAGAGTTAATGGCTAGAAGTTCTCTCCCGAGGCTTGCAGCTTCATGGGTCAGGAGTCCAACTGAAATAAATTTTTATATCCCTAGAAAACCATTGTAATTATGTTGCCTGCTTGCCTGAAGTCCAGAATCCCTATGATCTCTTACCAATCTGCCCTTTTGCACATCCTCAGCCACGAATGTAAAATTCCCAAGTAAAAGCCTCATCAACAACCCTATTTGTCTTGGCCAGTGGTTCCCAAACTTATTTGGCCTACCGCCCCCTTTCCAGAAAAAATATTACTCAGCGCCCCCTGGAAATTAATTTTTTTTAATTTTAATAGCAATTAAACAGGAAGATATATGCCCCCAAATGCACCTGTGGCCATCACCGCCCCCCTGGATCGCTGCAGCGCCCACTTTGGGAATCACTGGTCTTGGCCAACATCATCAGAAGCACATGATGTTGGTGCAATATGATGAAACAGGAGTATTTCACATAGCTGTGGCTACAGAAAAGAGATACTAACAGGTTTTGCCATGGTGTTGCCCAACAGCAGATTCACTTTGCACTCCACACTAGGAGGGATATTGCACAAAAGATCTCTCATACCAGCATGCAGTCCAGAATGAGTATAATCTCAGACATAAGGCAGGGAGTCACTGTTATGAGGTCACAGAAAGCTGCAGGCTGCACAAGTGGACCAAAGTGCTCCAGGAAAACTATCATAACCACAAATATTGGAGTTAGCCATGAAGACCTGAATCCAGGTGGAATGCAGACCAGAGCAGATAGCTGGACCACACACCATGGGACACTGCACAGGAGGCCATATGGCTGAAAAGGCAGGTGGATGCCATCTACAGGGCCACATGGGGTCTCATCGGGCCTCATTTCAAGGAACTGAAGAGATAGCCCAGAAGCTATGATTTTCAGAGGTGCTGTCAAACTCCAACCAAGTGGAAGAGGAAGAAATCTACACTTTTCCTCAACCCAAATGTGAGCTCAGTCATTCTCATGAAGTTTTAAGTTAAAAAGCCCTCCAGACAATAATTCTGTAAATAATTGTGACAAAATTCTAATCTTAACGGGATACAGGTCTTTAAGATGTCCATATCTTTCTCTTAGGGGTTCCTCTTCAATAAATCTAGCCTGACAAAATAATTACCAATACGAACAAAGATGTATGCAATAAGATATTAGATTGTAAAAAATGTTGACAGTCCTGTCACTCACACACACACACACACACTTTGCCTTTCCCCTCTGGTGCATGAAAAGTGAAATCGTGGCAGCCAATGTTCATAAGCAATGAATTCTGTCAGCCTCCCAGCACAGAAAGCCTCTCTTCTAAGGCAGTTTCACCCCCTGGTTGTGCACAGCTCCCCAAGGCAGCTGATTCCAAAGCTGTGCATTGTTCATCACAAGAACTTTCTTCCTTGCAAGCTGAAAATCCACCCCCTTGGGCATTTGTATTTTGTTTTGGATTGAGATTACATACATATCTACCATGTGATGTGTTTAGAAAGCTTTACCAGCACTCGCTTGCTCCTCGAAACACCTGAGAACAATTATAAGCCCGTAATCCCTTACTTACAATTCCAAAGTTAAAAAAAACTCTCAACAAACAAGTGTTTTCATAACTTTGGCCCAGAATGTCACCTGAACCATTTACAATTGTATTTATATTTATATTTATTTTCGAGTGACTATTCATATATTTAGCTGCAGATGTTGATCAGAGAGCACTGCCCTAAATCTCACTGGGGTATGTATGTCTCTGTACCTCTGCATCTGTCTCCTCCTTGCACTGTCAGTCCATTTCGCTCTGTCTGTCTCTCACATAAGGACACTATATTACCTTTCTAAAATCCAAAACATTCTGAATTACAGGCCTTGGCTGATGTGGCTCAGTTGGTTGACATTGTCTGGTACACTGAAAGGTCACTGGTTGGATTCCTGGTCAGGGCACATGCCCAGGTTGTGGGCTCCATCCTCTGTCAGGGTGCATGCGGGAAGCAGCTGATCATTGTTCCTCTCTCACATAGATAGTTCTCTCTCCCTTTCCCTTCATCTCTCTCTAAAATCAATAAAAGCATGTTAAAATTTTTAAATAATAAAAAATTCTGAATTACAAAACACACTTATCCCTAAAGTTTTCAAATAATGGATGGATTAGAAACTTATACAATTATCCCTGCAGCCTGAAAGAAGTGAAGACGTGTTAGGGTTCTTGATCACTCTAAAGTCTTTGCTATCCACACTATTCTATCCTGCCCTGCAGGTTGCCTGCAGAGAACCTCATGTTCTCTGGATAATCAGTCCCACCAGTTGGTTGACCTCATGATCTCTACTCTGGTCACCCCATAAGCTGCAGATGATCTGTGTTTTTCCCAGGGAAGTCCCCAGAATTTGCCACACTGGAGGCAAACCCCATGAACAAAATATGGCCCACATAGCCCAGCCTTTGGGCTCATCAACTCCATCCAGAACTCAGTTGTCATCTGTTTTCCTTCAGCGACTTTCTGAGTCTCAGACTTTCTGAGTCAAAAGGAAAGACAGACTTATTTAATGTCAGGAAAGGGCAGTGTAGAATTTAGAAAACCTAGAGAATCATGGTAGCCCAGCCAACATGGCTCAGTGGTTGAGCCTCAGCCTATGAACCGGGAGATCACGGTTCGATTCCTAGTCAGGGGTCATGCCCAGGCTGTGGACACAATCCCCAGTGTGGGACATGCAGGAGGCAGCTGATCAATGATTCTCTCTCATTGATGTTTCTCTCTCCCTCTCCCTTCCTAAAATCAATAAAAATATTTTTTTTAAAAAAAGAGAATCATGGTAATTAGACAGTAAAAGACAAGACAGAGGTATGGACTTCTGGGTGCAAGGTTCATCAGTACTCAATTTCCCCTCAGCCTCCTCTATGAAAATCCGAAAGAGACCCTCAATCAATTTACCAACAGCCCATCACCCCTGCACCTACCTCATCCAAGCCCTTCTCATTCTGGAATCTCCTCAAGATATGGATGTGCACATTCTCTGCCAGTTTATCAATAATTCCCATTGTCTCTGTACCTCTGCATCTCTGTCTCCTTCCACTGTCAGTCAGTTTTGCTCCAGGTCTGTGTCTCTTGTCCAAGTGTATCTCTCTCTACCTCTGTGTACCTCAGAATTCCTTAACCGCAGGGAACAGAGGTACTAACCATAGTACACCAGGTGA
>NW_005871186.1:3458130-3466246 GCF_000147115.1 Myotis lucifugus
CCTCATGTTGTGACCCAACCATAAAATTATTTTCGTTGCTACTTCATAACTGTAATGTTGCTATTGTTATGAATCGTAATGTAAATATCTGATATGCAGGATGGTCTTAGGCGACCCCTGTGAAAAGGTCGTTCGACCGTCAAAGGGGTCGCGACCCACAGGTTGAGAACCTCGGATCTAAGATAATGCACTCAAAGTGTGTATGTAGTACAGCACATAAGAGTTCAACAAATATTTAATAGTAATTCCTCCCCTGGAGCATAGGCTCATGCCCACTGTCAAACCTTTGTTCAAGTACCTGGCACCCACATTCTTAGCTCTGTCTAGGGAGACTTGCCCAGTTACATCCCTTAGGAAACTTTTCTTGGCAACACTCTCCTACCATCTTAGGACCCTTTCCTATGCCCCACACTCACACTACCTGGGCCAGCGCGGACAATGGCCAACTCTGTGGGATAGCTCTACATGCTGAGCCAGGACAGGGAAGACCCCCTACATGAGGGGTCTTACTAGGCACACAGGAAGCTCTGTAGAAGGGCTCAAGAGAGCTCTTTGGATAGATAAGGGGCAGAGCGGGAAAGTAGCTATCAGAAAGACCCTCTAGAGCAGCGGTCGCCAACCTTTCGGACCTCACAGACCACGAGTGGTCCATGGACCACCGGTTGGCGACCGCTGCTCTAGAGTACTTCTTTTTAGGAAATACCACTCTTCTTTTCCAGCAAAAGAGCAGTTTGAGATCTCTAAACAGACACAAGGGAAATCACACATAGATTAGAGCTGTAGTAGGACAGTATGTACTAGAAACAATCAGGCGAGGACAGGGAGTGGAACATGATAATTTCTACAAATTTACCTGAGTAATTCTGACTTCCTGAGAGCTCTCTTCAGTTACTATGGCAACAGTATCCCAATTAGATTCTTACCCTCACACTATCACCATTCAGCATGGCACTCTCCTACACACACACCTGGTTTTCACTGCTATTGGAACCCACTTGTTAGTAATGGGTTTCATCCCAGGCTGCATATTAAAATTGCCTGAAGAGCTTTTAGAAATCCTGATGCCCAAGCACACTCCAGACCAATTAAATCAGAATTTTTATTGACATTTGTTTGTTTGTTTATTTGTTTGTTTGTTTTTGAGAGAGAGGAAGAGAGGGGGGGAGAGAAACATCAATGCAAGAGAGCAAAATATCAATCAACTGACTCCCACACGCCCCCTATGGGAATCGAGCCTGCAACCAGGGTATGTGCCCCCGACCAGAATCAAACCAGCAATCCTTCAGTGCACAGGATGACACCCAACCAACTGAACCACACGGACCAGGGCCAGGCATCAGTAAATTTCAAAGCTCTCAGGTAATTCCAAAGTATGGCCAAGATTGAGAACCACTACTGATTCTCGGTTTAAGTCCTGATCTGTTCTTCTCCTGTGTGCTTCAGGACTCCAATGCAACCTCACAAAGAAGTTGTCTGCAGGTAACAGGACAGCATATCAAATTGTTTGAAGGAGGCTGCTGAAGGGAAGAAAGACCTGATCCTGTTTCCTTAAAGAACTACATACACACACATACATACCCTAATGGTACCTGCATTTTCCTCCTCTAAAGCAGAATAGGTAGATGACTCAAAAGAATAGACTCAGACTGTGAGAACAGTGAGGCTACGGTGACTGCCCTCTCCAACCCAATACCCCATCCCCCAGCAGGACCTCTATGACCTCATGCTGTAGTAGGTCAGAGCCTAAGGCCAAGCCTCACCTCTCTGGGCAGCTCGGGGTTCCTGCAGCAGCCATTGCCCTGCCTAACCCTTCCCATATCCCAACATGTTGGTTGGTACCCCTCAACTGCTAACACTGGATGAAGCTGATACCACATGGACCCTCATCAAAGACAAGGTAGGTAAAGTAAGAGGGCTAAAGAGGAAGCAACAAAGTGTGACCTAGGTGGGTCTGAGTAGCTTATGAGGAGGGAAGATGGAAGATAATAATAACTAACACTTATTCAGTGCTTGCTTATGAGCCAGGCACTGTACCAAGTGCTCTGTACAAACTGTCCAATTGAATCACAATTGCGAAAGCAGTAAGAATGGTTTCTTGAATGTAGAGAGAGCTATGAGAGCAGAGAGAAGTGCTAAGACAGGGGCAGGACTTAGGAGGTCACTCCTAAAGAGAGTGACATTCTAGCTGGGCAAGTAGGAGTTATTCACACATAGAGGGAAGAATACCTGGCACATAAACAATGCTTAATAAACACCTGAATGAGTTCATGAGTGGTGGATGGGTGAGTGAACAGTGTACTAATCAAAAAGGCAGAACATACGCAAAGGCAGGAGAGGAAAATGGAAAATGAAGATTTATGAACTGCAAATGCCCTCTAGAGCAGAGTTCAAATTATTAGTGGTAAGAATAAGGTCAAAGAGATGCAGGGGCTAATCATGAAAGGCCTTTTAAGTTTTCTAAAGTACCTGAACTTTACCTTTGACCTCTTCATGGCTAAGTGCAAAAGACAGTAATCTTCAAGTTACCTCAGCTTATTCAAAGTACACACAATTCCCTCAGTTAGCTACCCTCCTCTTATGCTAGGGGGCAGCACTGGAGGGCAAGAAAAACACAAAACTATATAGCAAAAAGCAGATCAGCCTTAAGGGACCATTGGTGAATTCTAAGGGAAGGCCAGCCAAGTGGACAATGCCAATGCCATCAATAGGGGCAGAGATGTGGATCTTGAGGCTGGGACAAAGAGTAGAGCACACAGCATTTGAAAAATACGGCTCTAACATGAAAGAGGCCCAAAAATGAATTTTGTATGCTCCCTAGCAAAACATTGAGCCAGGAGTCTCAGCTATCAATATCCTGGATGAGCTGTTATCATACCTAATTACAATTACTAGAGAGGATCTTACAGGGTTTCCTAGTGGTCATGAAGTTAAACTTTCTATAACTGGGTTACCCAAAAAAAAAGCCAAGACAAAAAGGACAAGACCAAGAGGAACTACAATCCCTAAAAGCATATTGGAACTAGATTTACAAAGATGAAGCTTCAAATCCCTAAAGGAACTATGCCCTGCCACTAGGGCAGAAGGTGTATTTAAGGGATGCTAGAGGTAGTGTAAGAATGGATAGTCCAAGCCTATTTTTGTACACCCATTCTTGGTAAATGACATAAGCCATCTAACCAATCACCTAAGAATAATCCTTGAGTTTTCCTTTTCCCACACCCCTTAAGAGACCAAGTTCTCCTAATTCTATAACTTAGATATCTTCCTCCATTATTTTAGTTGAGGGGCTCACCATGTCTTGCCTGGAGTATTTTAATACTCTTAACTGTTTTTTCTCTCTCCCCTCATTTCATGCCTTCCTGTTCAAAATTAGCTTTTTAAAATGCCTATCTAATCCTGCCCCTAACCAGAGCCCTTCAAGTGGCTTCCCACTGTCCTCAAGATGAAAGTCCCCATCACTTAGTATACATGCAGGCCTTTCATAATCCAGTTCCTGTGTGCCTGTACCTCCTCATACTCTACATTTACGTGATATGAAATTACATGTTCCTGAATGTGCCCCTTAATTTGTAAGCTCAGGGTTTCTTACCAGCTATTCCTTCTGCCTGGACTGACCATTCTCCTACCTGGCTAATTCTTTCCAAGTTCAAGTATTTTCACGTGGAAACCTTCTTTGATCCTCTTCTATCAAAGACAAAGGCTGTTAAATAACTTCTAATCTCCACATCTTGCTATTATTTTACTTAGCTACTACTTACATTTTTGTCATTAGACTGAGCTATATTAGGACAAGGATAACGTCTCATTCTTTCATGTATTCCCCAGAGTTTGGCACATGATAAACATTCAAGGTGTTGCTGCAGGATAGAACTGGGAAGTAAGCAGGAAGTGTGACAGTCTGAGCACATTGTGGAGATGTAATCAAATAGTGACAGTGGGAGGGTCAATCTAGAGTAAGCTACCAGGTAACTCCTAACCCTAACCTGCTCCCATAAACTGGTATCTGCAGGTAATCGAAGAGCGCTTTGGGTCCAATGTAGTGGCGGTACCTTTCCTATCGGATGCAGCTTGCTATGATCTACTGGGTGTGCTAGTGAAGCAGTACCGCCCAGGCCACAGCCGCCTGGTTTTGACAGGTCGGCAGGGCCGGCGGACATTGCAACCAGTGGGACCACTACCAAACCTCCTGGAGCAGGCAGGGTCTGAGGGTGCCTTTGCCCACTGCACACGGGAATACTCACCAAAAAGTGGAGCAGAGCTAGCCTATGAAGAAATGCGACTCTTGGATGGGCAGCCCTGCCGGATCCACCTACATATGGGTGGCCTGCGCAAGAAGGTGGCCTTTCTGTTGCTGCCACCAGGGCAGGTGAGCCTACAGAAGACTCTTCCCTGGCTCCGAAGCACCCACAGCATCTATGTCATCTACCAGGTCTTCTCCTGTTCCTGGATGCAGCTGGGGTTACTGCCTACAGGTCATGAGCCCCAGATGCTCCGGTTACAACGGTCACTGCCTATTGCCTTCTCATGCCTCAAGTTTTCACTGCAGCCCAAGGGAGTGCTGGGACCACAAAAGGCCCTGACCAAAGGCCCACTACTCCATGGGACCAACTGGGTCAGACCCAACCTCAACATCATGCCACCTCTGGCGTCCCCATCAGCCCTTGAAAATATCACTGAACCTGCTGATGTGCCCCCACCTGTCCCAGCCCCATCTACATCACCTCCCCAGGAAGGGCCTGAGGGCAGACTCACCAGAGTCTCCTACAAGGGTCGAAACCCATTCCGAAGGGGGCCCCAGATGCTATCAGGTACTACTGGGGAAATAAAAATGAAAGGGATGGGACAAAGTGGAGGGAGTATAGCTCAGGAATGTATGGGATACTTGTAACCCTGGTACGGGGAATGGAAGGAGCCAGGGGACAGTGAGGTGGAAGCATGGTCTTGGTGTGGGGGTGGACACAGCACAGAGAACCAGAGGGAGGGACCAGGGAGGCAAAAAGGCCAGGGCATTGAGTCAAGCTGTGACTATCCCCAACCCTGGCAGAGAACTGGCTCTTCAGCCCCCGCAGCCCCCCACCAGGAGCCCAGGGTGGGGGTCCCGGGGACCCCGACCGGCACTCCATGTCCCTGCCCCTGCTTCAGGGTCTGTCCTCGGAGTTCGACAGCGACGACTGAAGTTGCAGAGAAAGATGCAAGGGGCAAGGCCCCCAATATCTGGAATAAGGATACTGGTCCCCAATAAACATCAGCTGCTGCTCCCCCAAACCATCCTGAGCCCCTACTCATTCTTTCTTTTGGGGTCTGGAGAAGTGGGAGAATTCCTATATTTTCCCTAGGCTTCATGTCCCCTCACTCTCTAAGGCAGGGTGGGGAATCTTTTTTCTGCCAAGGGCCAATTTGGATATTTATACCATTACCCGCAGGCATACAAAATTATCAACTTAAAAATTAGCCTGCTATATTTGGTCAAACATTTAATTAACTCACCCCTAATGTCTTGTCAGGGCCAAACCAAGTGATTTCGGGGTCCTTATACAGCCTGCGGGCAGGCCAGACCTGCTCTAAGGGAATAAGGAGTACGGAGTACCTTGAAACTTTGGCATCAATGTTCTCACCATAAAGAAAATATCCCTGACCAATTCCCCATCTATGTACAACCTTTTTGAGTACCAGTCCCATAGAAAAAGGGTGGGAAAGAAGAATGAGCACAGAATAGAGATTTCCCTTTTATACATATTGCAACAAGTTCTCCATAAAACATTCATCTGAAATAAATTAAAAAGTCCTCTTGCCACTCCCTCCAAACATAAAAAGGAGCCTGTACCATGGCCCCAACCCAGGCCACTCAAGGCCCTGATTGTCCATGGAAGGAAGTTAAGGATTGAGGGGCCCGAAGCCTGAGACAGGAGGGACATTCCCCTCCTCTGAAGTATCCAACAAGAAAGGCGAGGTGACAGCATGGGCCTGGGAGATGGCAGCCAACTCCTTGAGAAACTCCGGGAAAATGACTGCACAGTAGACAGCATTCTTGACTCGCAGAGCCTCACCTTGGCGCTCAGTGGCCCCGCCCCGGGGAGGTAGAACTGGAGTGGAAGCCCCAGGGGAGCCCCCACCTAGGCCAAGTCCTGTGCTGTCTCTCCCAGGCTGATGAACCAACTGTGCCGCCTGCCGGGCCCGGGTTGGACTGTGTGCATGTCGCAGGAGCAACTCCCCCAAGGATGGCCTCCGGCTCTTCACTACAAATAAACAGAGTGAAGGTGCAGAGGTCAGGCAAACTCCCTTAGTCTAAGAGCTGAAATTTCCCCCCCACTCCTAGGTGCATGGACTTCTCAACTAAGACTCTAACACCAAAATGCTGCCTGCCCAGCCTTCTTCCCTCTATCCAGCCTCCCCACCCAGCAAACCATCCTCCGTCTTCCCAGTCAGTTAACACTTCAGCCACTACACTCCCAACCAAGATCCCTTCCTTTTTCCATGACCCTTCACACTGAGGGATTCTCTTACCTCTCCTCTTTCCAATGACTATTCTACCATCACCAAGCTGCTTCTCCTCAGTGCATAACACGGCTTTACATCATACTTCCTATCACCCTCTTGAACTAGTCCACCACTTCCACCTTCCCCCATCTATCTCACCTGACCCACATCCTCTCTCTTTCAATGCCCACAGACGCTACCGATGCAATCATATAGTTCAGTGACTTTATCATTTCTGTCATATTACACCATCTATCCAAGATCTGCTCTCCTGTGCCACCTCACCTTCTGCCAGTCCCTCTCCTATATTCACCAAAGCCACCTTCCCACTGGTTGTGGCCAGACAGCTTCATGTCAGCTTAAACTCAAATAAGCCACTTATAATATTGACTTCTTTACTCTAATTCTCTGTCTAGATTCCTGGCTGTGGATCTACGTCCATATCTAGGGCATAACTCTAAGCATCTAGTCCAGGGGTGGGCAAACTTTTTGACTCGAGGGCCACAATGGGTTCTTAAACTGGACCGGAGGGCCGGAACAAAAGCATGGATGGAGTGTTTATGTGAACTAATATAAATTCAAAGTAAACATCATTACATAAAAGGGTATGGTCTTTTTTTTTTTAGTTTTATTCATTTCAAATGGGCCGGATCCGGCCCGCGGGCCGTAGTTTGCCCACAGCTGATCTAGTCTCTAGATCATGATATGGTTCCCTTTCTCTGCCTCTAATTTTGAGTGATGCTGGACAGATTTATTAAAGTTGGCATTCAGAACCCTTCACCACACAACCAAGCCTACAATCCTCCAACCTCCTCTCAAAACTCTCTAGACCTGCTTTTGCATCCACATCTAGCTGCTCTTCCTGGAACCCTCCAAGCTCTTGCCGTGCTTCTGTAGCCCTCTCCATCTTAATTTTGCCCTCTCCACCTTAATTTTGCCCTCTCTACAGTTTCCATCCTTGGATTATTTCACTATCTCCACCTCTCTGAAAAATCCACTCTGATTTTCCCTCCACTGATTTCCCATTGCATTGCCCTAATCACATTGTATTAATAACTTGCTTACATGTCATCTACCTCATACACTAATCTGTGAGCTTAAGGGCTTGGAGTCTGTCTCATTTACCTTTGTATCACTGGCCCCTTCACAGAGAACACAGTACTAATAATGTGGAAGGAAGAAATATGCACACCACTAGACCATCAGGAAATCATGCTAAGGAACTTCCTGGGTCTTCACAGCTGCATAATAACCCTTCTGGGGCTCTCTAACCACTCCATGCAATGTTTTCCTTAAGCCCCATTTGACATCTGCGCTCTTGGTCTTGGCATATTATTTCGTCTCCTACTTTGAGTAACAAAGGGTGACTTCAATACCCTACCTTTCCCTTCCACACCTCACAACTCCTTTGATACATATCATTTCCTCCTTTCAATTGCCCTCATTTGCCTCAAAGGAGGAAAAAACCTTTTCCTATCCAAAGTTAATCCTTTCTGCTGCTCTAGATCACATCACCTTTGGGACCTTGCTCCCCTGGTTATGAGATTCCTCTAGTCTCTCTCTCCCTTCCTCTCTCTCCAGACTGGTAGCTCTTTGAAGGCCAAGATCTCATCTGTCCCTTCCCTGAGTCCCCTATACC
>NW_005871186.1:3466372-3490497 GCF_000147115.1 Myotis lucifugus
ATATTTGTTGATGAAAGATTTAGATTTAAAATTTCATGGTCATATATAACTCGTTCCTTCTTTCTTATACTTCACAACCACTCAACAAATTCTGGGGTTACTTCCATCCCATTTCCACCTTATCAAATTCTTCCTTTCTATTTCCACTATTCAAGCCTTAAAGGTCACATCCTAAATACATTTCCTCCTACCTCTAATTCACCTAGCACATGAACTAATATTCTTACCCTCCACTCCCAGATCTAAGAACGTCCAACGGTTTCTCGCAGCCTAAAATTTCACAACTTCTACCCAGCCCAACTTCAACTCAGAACCTTCTGCTCTGGTCAATCTTTCTAGCCTTACTACCAACTGGTCCACCACCTTCCAAATCCCCTGCTCCAACGAGGTAGTTCATGCCGTTCCCTAAACAGAGGAATAAGGCCATTCCACTCCTTGCCTACCCAAATCCAAGAGCAAGAGAGCAGATGTCAAATGGGGCTTAAGGAAAAAAGTGCATGGAGTGGTTAGAGAATACCATCAAGCCCATGTCAAGTGGCACATCCTTTACAAAGCTGTAACAATATCTAATCTAGAGACTACTCTGTCCCTTTGCCTGTCCCCAACTACTAGAGCAGTTCTTGCTGGTACTGCTGATTTGGCTCTTAGTGGACAGAACTATATCCTGACAAGAAGCCTGAAAACAAACACCAAGACTCAATTTGTTGCCAGTTCCCAGTTCCCAGCACAAGGCTTCACCCTTAATAAGTGTTCACTTGACCTACATTAATTAGCTGTGTAGGGAGGATCAGGAGAGGGGTGGTAGAGTAGGCCTTACCTAGAGAATCAGAGCGGCGAGGAGCAGGTCCTGCTGCAGGGCCCTCAGCCCAGTCCAACTTGCCACGAGCAATGAGGTACTTCTTGGCTTTGGAGAGCAGTGCTGGGAAGTCCTCCTGGGAGGCCGCAAAGCTCTCAATCTTATTCTTCACGGAGCCCAACACCTACAAAGCACAACTTCATGACATCTCTGGGTAGCGCTAGACAGACATACCTTTCTAGAAACACTGGGCCTGTTCCCAGCCCCCCAGGGCCACTCCAGCTGCGGGCCTGGCCCACCATGGAGCCTGGACGCACCCATGCATGCATGCATCGCACACCTGCAGCAGGGACTTGACACTGGGCTGGAAGACCATGTTGGTGTTGAGCAGGAAAGAGCGGAGCAGGGGCTGGGGGTGACAGGCCAGCTGGGCCACCAGCCCTGTCAGCAGGAAGTTGACATAGACGGAGTTCTGCAGCATGTTCTCAAGTTTGGCAAAGAGCACAGCCATGAAGGGGCCTGGGGGAGGTGGGCACAAGGATACAAGGCCTGAACACAATGCACATTGCACGCATTCCTCCCCAAAACAAGAGACCCCAGACTAGATGATAATTATTTGTATGTCAGTCTTTGGGTATGTTTAAATATCCTGTGACCACCTATTCTGGAGAAGATAAAATGGCAGACACCACATAGATGCACAAGAGTCCAGATACTAGCTTTACACACACTTGAGCTGAAGAGCCAGATTGTAGGCTCTGGAATCAGAAAGAGCTGGTTTCAAATTTCAGCTTTATCCTTTACTAGTTAGTTATTGGAGGAGTCAAAACTCTCTAAGAATAGTTTCAACTTGGTAAAATAAGAAAATATACCTACTTATAAGGTTATTAAGAGGATGAAAAGGAGACTAACATAAAGCATTTAGTCTAAAATATAGCAAATTATAAGTATTCAATAATAACTATAAGCTACATAACATTTCACAGGTCTTTTTAAAAGCTTCATCCAAGAGGCACAACAGAAGAAAGAATGAGAAAGTGAGTAAAACCAAAAGAAATCAGGTTACACACCAAACAGAGGATAACATTAGACTTGGGGCAAAAAGAAAGCAAGTATAACAAAGGCAAACAAGGTGACTATATAGGCCAACTTAAAGTCAGGGAGAAATCTTTGGAGGACCAGAGAAGAAATCAGCTCTTTTGAGGAGCTGGGAATCAAGAAGGTGGAAAAGAATCTGTAAAAAAAAAGAACTTGAGAGTTAAGAGCCAGAGAAAACCAAGTCATGGCAGCCTCTTTGGTAGGAGACAGAATAACAGAAGGGATTAGATAGTTCCACTGGGAGAACTGGCCTCAATGAGCCAGAGCCCCAGCCTGAGCACTCTAGACCATCACAGTCTGTCTGACCAGAGAATTATGGGGAAAAGAAAGTGTACCTAAAAATTGCACTATGAACTGAAACAGGAGAACAATGAAAGGCAAGAGGCAGTGAATCCTGGAAAATATTCTAGAATGTTCTCCACTTCAGATGCACATAACTAGCCTTATCTCCAAAACAACTCTAGCTTAATAGGGTCCTAAGATACCCCATAACTTTGTCCTTCTGTTCCTCTCATTTCCTGGCACTTCCTTATAAAAGAAAATTCAAAACGCTCAGGTGAGTTCACAAAGTAAGAGGGTATAGCTTCAATTAATGCTTCAAAAATGTGATAAAATCTGCATGCCACCTTCTAGTGGTACTGAGCAGAAAGTAGCAAAGCAAAGACTAAATAAATAACTGAAAATATATCGTTTCTGAAGCCTGCAAGAGGGAGTCATCATGAATCCCTGATGCTGTGTAAGCAGGATGGCAATATATCTCAGGCCCAGTCAGAACAGGTACTGATCAAGACATGACAACTAGACTACAACCAACCAGAGATGGGTGGTTGCCTTGGTCAACCAATATCAGCCATGCACTTGCTCTGGCTGGTGTGGCTTAGTTGTTTAGGCATCATCCCATGGATCGAGAGGTCGTGGGTTCAATTCCCAGTCAGGGCACATACCTAGATTGTGGGTTCGATCTTTAAGGGGGCGCATACATCACAGCGCGTACAAGAGGCAACCGATGTTTCTCACATCAATGTTTCTCTCTGTTTCTCTCTCTCTCTCTCTCTCTCTCTCTCTCTCTCTTTCTCTCTCTCTCTCTTCCCCCCCCCCCTCCTTTCTCTTTAAAATCAATGAAGCATGTCCTCGGATGGAGATATATATATATATATCTGCCATGGACTCAAAAGATGATAATCGTAGTGAAAAGCTATCACCACCTGCTGAGTTCTCACAATGTACCAGCATTGTAGTAAATGATTTACATGTATGAATGGCATGGATGGGACCTTAATTCAAGGTATGTCTAGTCCAAAGCACTACACTGCTTCCCAGAGGTGGTTTTTGGTTCATTTTTCTTCCCCCTCACACAGGTATGGAGTAAGAATAAGAACCAGCTGAGGGCTGGGCTGGATAGAAGCGGCTCTCAAACAAAAACAAAGAGGAGTTAGCCTAGCCACTCAGGTCAGGTCTAGCTCCGAGGGCATCCTGCAGAGATCATAAGAACTCAGCAGAGGAGCTCAGGGCCACACTTGATCATCTGCCCTAAAGAGGTATTTTATTATCTGCATCATTCCTTATTACTAATCATAAATCTTTAAGTCTTATTAGACAGTAATGGCAACCAACAAGGTACAGGGACAGGGAACAGGAGAAACTTGAAATTCAGTCCTTCTGAGAAGAGGCTTGGAGAAAGGAGGCCAGGGCTGGGTAGGGAAAGAACACCAGAAGATCCTGGGCCACAGAAGAGCTAAAACCCAGACAGATACCTGGTGGGGACACCATCATTTACAGATAGATGCCTCCTACACAAGACAGCAGGTATGTCTTCCACATGGTTCGGATATATTGCTGTGATTCACCAGAAAGCACCAGACAGAGAATATCTTAATCACAAATCCCAGGAAATAGCCAGAGTGGGGAAGAGGAGGAACATGCACATAGGACAGACATACAAGGCTCAGACGTAAGTCAATACTCAAAACAGCACAAGCATGGAAGATGTACACGCAGACACAAAGACACAAGAATGACATAATATGAATCTGGAAGGAATGCAAGCAAAATGGATGAGGAGCTAGGCAAGTACACAGAAATGACATGGCCAAGAAATCTCAGAAACCAGCACAGACACTTCAAAAACATGCAGAATACACAAAGGAGAAGGCTTAGGCTAAGTAGCTTACCAGTGAAGGGCTGGCTTGGCAGCGGGTTGAGAGTCCGCAAAGGGCTGTTGAGGAAGGGGCAAGGGGGCTCAGGGGGACAGGTGAAGCTTGCGTAGGCCTCCTCCTCCTCAAGAGGTAGTGGAGGCTCTAGGGGAGGCTCTGAACCGGCCCCCCCATTACTCAAAGCCATCTCCAGATCCCGGAGCTCCTGCCCAAAGCCCTCTAGTCCTGCCATGCCCTCAGAGGTGCCCTCTGGCAGGTCCCCTGCTCCCTCCTGCGGCACCCGACGAACTTTCTTGGCCCCCTCAGGCCATGGTCCTGGCATCCCATTGAGCTGAGGAGGAGGCAGGTGGCCAGGGCCCTCCCCTGCACCCCCAGCCAGTCTCCCACTCCCCAGCTCCTCCTCCTCCCCTTCTCCCACATTGTCCTTGTCCTCAGGCAGTAAGCTGCGTTTCTTAGTCCGGGAGCCAACAGGACTGGGCTCAGGAGGAGGCCGCTCGCCATCATAGGGAGCAGACCAGGTACGGCAAGCTCGGACACAGCGGTCCACGCCACGGCGCGCCTCACGCAGATACTCCAGGTAATTGTCTTCCAGTTCACCAGGCTCCTCTGCAGGGCTTGGCCTTCGGCCAGGGCTGGAGGCCGGGGATGAAGCAAGCCCTGGTGAGCGAGGGGCTGGGGCTGGGGACTCGGAGCCACCTAAACTCTGCTGTCGCAGGAAGAGCGCCAGACGAGATGGTGTAGAGGGCCGGGGTACTGTCACCACAGAAGAGGAGTCAACACTTGGGCTTCCAGGACCTGCAGATGGGAAAAAAACATAAGAGGGATCGAAGAGACAGAGGTCCAGGAAGAAGGATAAGACATCTAGGGAAACTGAGAGAGAAGGTAACGAGGCAGCAGAAACATGGTACAATTCAGACAGCTAACTCTCCACCCTCCAAGTAATGCTTTTCCTCATCCATTACTCCATCTCACCACCACCAACACCAAAGAAACAATGGATACAGAAAGAATACTGGACTAGAGAGGAACAATTTACTCCAAAGCTAAATTTCTTTGGTGAAGTTAAGAATCCACCCTGCAAGACTCCTCCTCATTTACTTCCCCAAAGATGGAATGCCACTCATGGCCACCTCCCTCACCCTCCCTTCTTGTTAGGCTCCCCCAGAATCCAGGCCATACCCGTGATGTCCTCCCTTCTCCCTGACTCTCTGCTAGGCCCACCTCGTGCCCACGAGGCATGCTCTGGACGGGGTGGGCTGGGGGCACAGTGCCGACAACAGCGTGGGATTAGGGAGAGAAACTTGTCTGCTGCTCGTCCATATAGATCCACATCACGCACAGCTGGCTTCTGGCTCAGCATCACATGGTTACATGGGACAAGATACCTAGGAAAGACAAGAGAAAAAGGACACAGGATAAATCAGGAAAGGAGGACAGGGTTTTGGAAAACATCAGGCCAATGGAATTGCCTCCAAGAGGAAACACATGAGCAACCCCAATACAGCCCATGGCCCCAGCAATGCACAGGATTCAGGATCAGCCATCCCTCAGCCCTGACCGCACAGGTACCTGAGAACCAGCTGCAGCAGGACATCCTCACAGCTGAGGTTCAGTAGGGTTCTGAAGAGACTGAGAGAGACCATGCAGAGCTGGAGGGGTGGGAGAGGAGGGAAGAAGTCACCATAAGAGCTCTCTACCCTCCAAGATATTTACCAAATGGGAACCCTCCCAGCCCCTGGCCCAACCAACCACTCCTAGAACAACGTGTACAGGGCCTAGCATATAAAAGTCATTCAATAAATGATAAAATGATGTTTGTGGGCAAGACTTCACTATTAACAGATAGGAATGAACCATATGTCAAAGTCAATGTATTTCTATAGACCCGTGGTTGGCAAACCGCGGCTCACGAGCCACATGCGGCTCTTTGGCCCCTTCAGTGTGGCTCTTCCACAAAATACAAGTGTGGACGTGCACGTACAGTGCGATTGAAACTTCGTGGCCCATGCACAGAAGTTGGTATTTTGTGGAAAAGCCAGTATTTTATGGAAGAGCCACACTGAAGGGGCCAAAGAGCCGCATGTGGCTCGCGAGCCGCGGTTTGCAGAGCCGCAGTTTGCCGACCACTGCTATAGACCATACAAGTATCAGCAAACACTCTAGCTATATTCACCAGTCAGCAGAGATTCCAGCAATACTTAAATAGAATGAATATCCATGAAAAGAGACCCTAGGAAATACTAAAACTGAATAAGTAACAAGATACAACAGCAACATGATAACTAGGTGAATACCTGCCAGCAGAGACTGTAGCAGCACAGTAACTGAATGCCTACCAATAAGAAAACAGAGGGAACCTGGAAAAATACCAGCTGGGATATGGGCGGGGCTTGAACAGGTGGCGAACAGGCGGTGAGTCACCTCTCCAACACCAGTGTTATCTCTCAGACGGTAGGCTAAAGAAAAGCTCAAGGGCAGCTGACAGGAAAAGGAAAAAATAGGTGGGTCCAGAATAGGGGAAAGCTTTTGTTTTAGAAAAGAAAGTAAGGAAAGAGAACAGACACACGTAAAGTCTCCCTCATTCTGAATCCCCTCAGCACTTTCTATAAACTTCCCTTATGGCAAGTATGTCAGACACCTTGAGCTCCCTAAAGACAACTATTGGGTCTCAGTCTAGGGCACTACATGCATAGTCTAGGTCAGTGATGGCGAACCTTTTGAGCTCAGCGTGTCAGCATTTTGAAAACCCTAACTTAACTCTGGTGCTGTGTCACATATAGAAATTTTTTTATATTTGCAACAAAGATTTATATTTTTGATATTTTATATATTTAAATGCCATTTAACAAAGAAAAATCAACCAAAAAAATGAGTTCGCGTGTCATAGGTTCGCCATCACTGGTCTAGGTGCTCATCATTTACTAAATGAGAATTAAAAGACAGCCACAGTGGGAAAGAGATGAGATAGCAGTTCACATTTTGGACAGCATGGTTTTCTAAATGACAATTTTAACTGGCAATAAAAACATTCAGACTCACTGAAAGGCCCTAATCTCCAGAACCTGCAAATATTTTACCTTACATGGCAGAAGGGACTTTGCAGATATGATTAAGGGTAACAGAATTTGACATGGGAAGATAATCCTGGCTTATCAAAGTGGCCCAATCAAATCACAGGAGTAAGCAAAGAACCTTTTCCTGCTAGGTTCAAAAAAAAAAGGGGGCGGGGGAGAGATTTGAAACATGAGAGGGACTCAATCCACCATGGATGATTTTGAAGATGGAAGAAAAGGGCCCTAAGCCAGGAACTGGTGGGCCTCTGGGTGGAAATGGTCCTCAGCTGACAGCCAGCAAGAAAACAGATCTCAATCATAACTACAATGAAAGAAATTCTACCAAAAAGCCAAATGAGCAAGAATCTCCTAGAGCCTCCAGAAAGGAACGCAGCACCCCCAACACTGACCTTAACCTAGAGAGATTGTGGCAAACATATGACCTACAGAACTGTACTATAATAAATTTATGTTGTTTTAAGTCACTATGCTTGTGGTAATTTGTTATTTCAGCAATAGAAAATTAATACAAATACGCACACAGGCTGGCTAGTGAGCATGATTTACTTTAAGCCACAAATGAGGCCACAGAAGTTATGAAGTCCGGCCAACAGAATCAAACTTTAAAAGGCCAAACAACAGAAAGGAAAGATCTGCATGATCAACACACGCATCCTGAAATCAGAAGAGATCTGGTTCCTCCAAGAACCAGAATTCCTGAGGACAGGGGGCCAAATGTAAGACTAATAGAAACATATGCTAAAGACAATGAGGGAGAATCAAAGAAGTTAAGATTAAGACAAAAGCAAGATGGGTACAGGCCAGCACAGAAGAAGAAGAAAAATGACCTCAAGAAGGAAATCAACTGTCCCAAAACATAAACAGGATTTTCCTTGAGGTCAAACATAAGCATAGTGAGAAATAAAATTTTTTATATCTTTGTAAAATTAAAGTTTTGACATCTATTCTCTTGGTTTATACCAATAATTCTTAACCATGACATGTATCATAATTACTTTTTGAAACATTTTTAAAAATACACATTGTAGGCCTACTCCCAAAGATTATAACCCTAGACATCTAAGGCAGAGCTTAGAACCTGTTGTAGTTATTTTCAAATTTGGAAGTGTATACTTGATTCAAAACACTGGTCTGATCAGAATGAGATTCAAATATCTCACATATACTCTAACTTAGCTATTCAGAAACCTCACCTATACAAAACATATCTATCTGGGAACCTCACCTACCTAGAACCCTACTACCAAGTATGTCAATTATCTAGAACAGTTTTCTAGAACCTTTCATGATCCAAGAACTTCTGTTTTAAACACAAGGATCCAGGGAACTCCAATTATTTGTAATTAAAGGAAACCAACATGACTGCAGAGCTAAAATAAATGCCATGAAGTCCATGGTTAAACTAATGCTTTACTCTCCCAGAAAGACTTCAGGTCTTTATCACTTGGAAACTATTTGCTCCTGTTTTATATACATTTCTATTGGTTAAAATAGAAACTTCTTATGGTGTACAAGGCCATACATGATCTGAACCCTGCCTTCTTCTCTACTTTCATCTCATTACCTTCTTTCCCTTGCTCACTACATCTCCATTCACACTGGTCTTTCATTTCCTCAAATACATTAAGCTCTTCTCCATTCGTTGTCCTTTGCATGTTGCTCCCTCTGCCTAGACCAGTGGTTCTCAACCTTCCTAATGCTGCGACCCTTTAATACAGTTCCTGATGTTGTGGTGACCCCCAATTTCATTGTTACAAACTGAACATAATTAAAGCATAATGATTAATCACAAAAACAATATGTAATTATATATGTGTTTTCCAATGGTCTTAGGCGACCCCTGTGAAAGGGTCGTTCGACCCCCAAAGGGGTCGCGACCCACAGGTTGAGAACCGCTGGCCTAGACTATTCTTCCATTTGCTCTTCAATAAGCTACCTCTCTCATGACCTTTAAGTCTTAACTCAATCTCACCTCCTCAGAGAGGTTTTTTTGTGTGGCTTTTTTTTTTTTTACCACCATTTTATTTTATAAGCACCCTGTTTGCTTTTTCATTACAATGACTACAATTTTCAATTATTTCAGTAATGTGTTTGCTTATCTATCTCCTCTATACAGAAAGCACCATGAAGTCAGCATCCATGTCTACCTAATATACCATTATATACTGAGTACCAGAGAACAGTATGGCACATAGTGAACAATCATGTTCAAGAGGAAGTAATGTAAGTAGATAGATGGGTGTGTACCCCAAGTTATAGCAGCTCAAATGCAGCAAATCCAAAGGGGGAAAAAGATAAGCATGCCAGCAGCAGCTGGGCCAGCTATCAAAGCAGACACAAAACCTGAAAAAGCAATCTAAGTCACCCAAAACAGGCCACAGAACACTACATGACTGTATCATGTCAAAGATGTATCATGTCAACGATACATCACAAGTGTAGTACAATGGCAAAACCTAAAGCCATGATGAGCACCCAAAGTCATCCAGAGAAGGAAATTGTGTTCTAGAGTCATAAATTGCAAAAGCAGGGAAGCATATTAAAACCTGTACCAAAATGGTTAAAAGTTAAATAGTAGAAAGTAAATGCTGTCAACTTTAAAGTGATTGCTGGAGACAAAGGCCAAAGAAGGGGAGTGACACCCTCCCAGAACAAAGGTCAGAGAGAGAAGATGGCTCACCCAAGTAAGCCAGGACAGAGGTAGGGGCCATACCCGGGAGTTGCTGCCAATACGGGCAACGAGGGTGTCAAGGATGGTGTGGGTGTCATGCCGGTGTAATAGCAGGAATCGCAGGAAGGTACGGAGCAAGGCAGGCTCTGAAATACTCCGTAGGAAAAGTTCCAGATAGGCGGTACTGGCGATCATCTCCTCCACAGAGGTCTGGATGAAGGGAAGGGAAAGTTTGGAAATTTAGGGCTTCCCTGCACATATACTGGAGTCATTTCCCGAGTTTTAAGGAGGAACTAGGAGCAGACAGGGAAAAGGGGATGAGTACCTGGACCACTGTTTCCCACATTCGTCCTGGCAGTGAAGTTGCCATTATCAGCCTAATCCCCTATTCTGTCTTGCTACCCATGACTCTCACCTTGTGCAGGGCAGGGCCCATGACAGGTACCAGGAACCCATTATGGATATAATCAACCAGCTGCTTCTGCACCAGAGGGTGAGCCACCTACAGGGGTACGAGAAAGAGGAAGGAGGATTGTGAGGGAAGCCACTGTCTGAAAGGGAATAGAATGGTAAGTAGGCACCCTACCTTCAAGATGACAGAACAGCAGAACTCCAGGGAATGCACCCCCTCCCACGCCATCACCCCAGAATGCCCAAGCACCAGACCTCCTGAGAACCCCAGTCCCACCTGAATGACTGCATTGCAGAACTCTAGGGAACTCATGAAGAGTGCAAGGGCTGGCACTCCCAGCCAGTCCTCCCGTCGCAGACAGTGCCAGTCATCCCCTGGAACTTCAATCTTTCGGGGCAATGAAGAGTACAGGGCACTCAGCCCTGTGGCCAGCACCTGGGGGCCATCCCCAAGGATAGGTTACCAAAGGCTCACACAATATAAGAAAGGGGAACAGGGCAGCTATTAACCCAGAGTTTTGATTAGAGTAAGGGGAAGGGCTATGACCAGAGCAGGTATTTAGTTACCCAACGTTCCAAGACAACCTGGAAACACTGGCCCATGAAGAGCCTTAGTTCCTGCCCTATGCACCTAAGCCATGGTTTCATCCCCACCCAATTCCAGGCATTCCTTTCAAATCCAGGGGCTACTTGCTGAGGAGAGCCCTGATACACAGACCCTCTACATCTCCTATCCAGTGCCACACACCATATCCTACCCCCCATCCCAGGAGGTGCTGACCGGGCAGAAGTAAGAGTGATCTGCGATGTAGCGGCCCACAGTGGGACTCCCAGCTGACAGAGCCATAAGCAGGAGTAGGGCATCTCGGGCCTGCTGGCCCAGGGTGCCCTCTCGATGGACGAAGGGAACAAGGCGAGAAAAGAGGAGAAGACGTGGAGCAGCTCCAGGCTCAGGAGGTGGCTGCAGGAAGAACTCAAGCAATGAAGGCTCCCGGGCCAGACACACACACAGCTGGCTGAGAAGTAGCACCAGGCCGTCATCCAGTGCTGGGCTACTGGGCACAGGGCGGCCACAGGCATCCAGCAAGGTCAGCAGAGCCTCACGAACTGGACCATGCCGCAAGAGTGGCTGGCGAGCTTCGCTCACCAGCATCTCAAATAATTTCAGTTGCTCAGCCCGCCGTTCCTCAACCCCATCCCCAAGCTCATCCCATTGAAGCTGCCATGCCAACACACGGGTTAGCAGATCCTCGCGCAGAGCAAACTCCAGCAGGGGCCCAGGGGCATTGGGGGCTGAAGGGACTGCATGATCCTCTGCCAGCAGCGTCAACATCTGGTAAGTATGGTTGCGCACAGCACTGAGATCATCTGCACCCCCAGGAGCTACCCGAGGGCCTTGTCGCTCCAGGATTCGCACCACCTGGGGACACAGGACACAAGATAGAGGGAATCTAAGATGATAAGGTGACTAAATGACACACTGAGAGAACAAAGAAAGTTAGGAGGACTCAGGAAGCCAGTAGACAAGCCCCTTTGGCATATATTCTCCTACCTGGGACCAGTGATTCTTGAAGACCATAAGGCAGGTCTCAGGGTCAGCCACGACAGGGGTCTGCAGACTGGCCCCTTGAGGTACACGGTGCCCAGGGCCCCGGGAGGCCAGTCTGCTCAGCCAGTTCATCCTCTCCATGAGGCCAGCTGGGCAGGGCCAGCGGCCAGAGGACCACACTCTGAGAATTTGCCAGCTGGAGGCTTTCTCCACTTGTGTTTCCAGTCAGCTTCATCTGGTCTATAGGAGCCAGTAGCTGGCCATGGAGCCAGAAGATATACCAGGCTCCCAGTGACAAGCCCAGAGGTTGCTGACCAGTCCAGACTTGCAAATCTAATTCAAAAAGAGAGAATGGAAGAGATCAACAGAAGTTTGCCACTCTCTCCTACCCAGCAGGAAGATCTCAGAGCCACCACACCACTGAAAATTCCACACACACACACACACACACACACACACACACACATAATCAGCATCTTAAACTTAACAAGTCTAAAATAAAACTCATTTCTACCACTAAACCTATTATTCCCCCAACCTTCCCTATCTCAATAAATAGCAACATTTTCACCTAGATGATCAAGCCAAAATCCTGGATATCATCCTCATTTCTTTCCCTTACTTCTAATATTCAGTTCATCAGCAAACCCTATCATCTCTATCCTCAAAACACATCTCACTATTGCAATAGCTTCCAATCTGGCATCCATACTTCCAGTCTTACCCCTCGGAGTCTATTCTACACACGAACAAGCAGAGTGATATTTTTAAAACCTAAATTATATCTCTCCTAATAACTATCCAATTTCCTTATCTTGACATATAGGGCCCTATATAATCTAATCTGTGCAACCTCCTACCATCCTCCTCCTCACTCATACTTTACTCATACAGGCCTTTGTGAATACTTCCCCATTCCCTCTGCCTGATGTGCTCTTCTCCTAATCTTCACGTTACTCAGTTCTTTACAAATGCCATCTCCTAAGAGAGGCCTTATTCAACAATTCTATCTAAATAGCACATCTTCCCACCTTCACTCTCTAGCTTCCTGATCCTACTTTCTTCTTAGCAGTTTTCACTACCTGAAATTGTTTATCTATCATCCCACTAGAATGTAAGTTCATAGAGGGCATAGTTTATCTGTTTTATTTAAAGTTGTATCCTCAGTGCCTGAAGACTCAATATTTGTTAAATGTATGAATGCTTAAGTGAATGAAGTAATAAATGAATGAATGAACAAATGAACAATCAAGAAATCCAGTCCTGATCTGACTACAACCCTTGGATACTGTTGAGGAATAAACTTGTTCTGCCTATCACAGTTCCCTCCCTAGAAGCCTACCCAGTAGGAAGTGGACAAACAGACCCTTAATGTCTGAATACTCTTAAAAGGTGGAAATGCAGAGCCAACTGAAAGAGCACAACAATTTTAACTCTACCAAGGAACACAGGGACACACTCCCATATACACACATATTCCCCACTCTTGTCAGATACATTCAACACTCACTCTTGGGGACATGACATGACACCTTCACTAAAGAAAGGGAAAAAGTAACAAAACAGTTGTTGCCTCACAGTTCCTTCTCCATCACACCTACCACCCCCCTGAGCAGTATTGTCTCTCAAGAAAGTAAAAACTTCAGAGGAAAGGTGTGGTTCAGTTGCCCTTCCTCTTTATACTCAAAAGGGCTGAAGAAACCCAGAGACCTGGCAACAGCCTCACATTGCCATCCTCTTCAACCCAGATATTCTCTCTCACCATTACCAGCTCACAAATAAAGGAATGTAGCAACTATGCTTAAGGAAGCCTTCTATAGAACAGGAGACAGTTTGTATAAAGGGTGGGACCAATCCTAAATAGCAAACAAGATTAACTCAATATACATCCACACTGATAAAGTACTGGGCACTGTGCTGCATAAGCACTGGAAATACAAAAATGGATAAAAAATGCTGGGGGAGCATAAACAAAAACTCCAGTAAAAATTATAAACAGAGGGATTTACAAAAGTGCCAGGGGGGCATAAAGGGAAGCAACTAATTCTGCCCAGGAGGTTATAAGATTTCAGAAAGGTGTTATCTAACTTAAATCTTTTAACAACAGATACTGGCCACAAAGAGAGCAGAGGGAAAAAAAGGCCTTGTTCATATTAAAAACAGTATGTAAAAAAATATGGCACTACAAAAGAGCATAACGAATTTGAAGAACAGTTGCAAGTTTGGTGTGGCTTACAGATTATCTAGAGAAGAGAGATACAATATTGAGTTGAAGGGTAAATATGGGTGAAGGTTATAAATATCACTGAATATCATATTAAGGAGTTTGGGTTTTATCTATGGACACCCTAAAAACAAAGGAGGTTTTTAAACAAGGAAATTACAAGATCAAATTTGCCTTTAAAAATATGCCAGATAGCAATATAAGGTGGAGCAGAGAGACAGATGGCAGTGGACAATTTATAAGAATCTGTTTCAACAGTCTGTTTTAACCCATTGTATGCCATGAGCGTCTGTAGAAGCAAGCAGCGGGCCTTCCCCACACACCATGCACATCTATAAAAAAAAAAAAAAATGTTTCCCTAAGTGGCAGCCCTGACCAACTTTAAAATCATTTTCGTGAGAATTTTCAGCTGACAATATTCAAGAATTATGAGTAATGTACTTATTTTTGTAATATTCATTGCAAATTGATTTTTTAAATTAAATTCAAAATATCATGGTGTGTGGGGATGGTTTCCATTTGGGACACATGGCAGTTAACTGGTTAAAGAAAAAGAAATGGAATGAACTAACATGGTAAGTTCAAGATTAGAAAAGAAAAGGTAAATCTGAGGTTCACCTCTATCTTAGCATGTCATATACTGAATTTATACCTAAATATATCTGCCATTAATAGCAAGCTCCTTAATGAAAGTGACCATATCATTCATTCTTCCCTGAAACTCAATGGCTACATAGTGCCTGGCATTCAAAAATGCTTGTGGAACTGAATGATGAATTAAAAATAATTATAACAGCTAACATATACTGAGTACTTACTTTGAGTCAGGCTCTATTCTAAGCACTACATGTAGTACCTCATTCAAACCTAGGTGTACTATTATCTCCATTTTAGACATAGTGAAATCAAAGCCTAGAAAGGTTAAATAAACTGCCAAAGCGAGCCAGCTAGTAAGTGCAAGACTGGGATGCATACGCAGAAAATCTGCCTCCGGCTTTAACTTATTCATGAAATAAAAGCAACATGACATGGCAAACAAATGGAAGATAAAAGAAGACCTTAATATGAAGTATAGGAGACTCAGTAAAAGATAATGCCATTAACAAACTAGGAGTATACTAGTATAACAAAGGGAATTGTGTTTTAAAAAAGAGAATGAGTACAATTTTGACATACCTATAGGATATCTATCATGTCCAGGATTTAGGAAAGTAAAGGAGGAGGATTCTTTAAAAAAACAACAACTGTGAAGGTAATCAGAAATGGAAGGAGAAATCCAAGAAATTGTGATAATCTAGAAATCAAGGGTTAAAAAAAATGTTTCAAGGAAGAGGTGTTTTTACCATAAGGTACAGTCTACAGAGAGATTAAGTAGAATGAAGATTGAAAATGGTCAGCTGGTTTTAGCAATCGTATTTTAGATAAACTTAGGAAAGGAAATGGTTAAAGAATGACTAGGAGCTAAAGATGAGTAAGATGCAATTTCAGGAAATTTAGTAATACTAGGAAGGATGAAAATAGGGCAATAGTTTAAAGAAGCTGAGAGGGAGGGTGGGGAGTCAAGAAGAAGAGTTATTATGGTTTGGTTTGGTTTGGTTTGGTTTGGTTTTGGATGGAGAGCCTCAAAGATGGATGGAGAGCCTCAAAGATATTTATCAAATGAGGAAAAGAAATCTGAAGAAAGTAACAGGTTATGAAGAAAAAAAATAAAGTATAGGATTAGTCTGAGAAAAAGAGGTATACTACTTTCTCTAAGAAAGATCAACAGTAATAAAGAATGGGTGCTACTTTAGGTAAATCCAAACTCTGAAACAGAGAAGCTAATATCTACCACTACCTCCTCCACCCAACCTTTTCTCCATCACGCACTCAAGAGAGTGGGGGTGAGGGAGAAGAGAAGGGGTGAGAAGGTGGTAGAGCCACAGAATGGATGCTCAGCCTTTCACACGTGGTTTTCTATAAACCATCAAACACAGTCATTCAAACTAGTAACCATCAGCAGCATGAATATACCAGAAAAGGACTTATCCATCTTCCCAAAAACTTACCGTCCCAAGTAGGCATGGGTTGGAGAAGGCAAAGACTACAGCTGAGAATCTTTTTAACAAGTCCCCTGTTACTAGCCTTACTAGCCCTCTCACTGTTATTAGCCCTGAGATGCTGTATCATTTCTGCTGAATTCCTTAAACTGCCCCTATCTCCGTAAATATCATCCCTTTATTAATTTTTTCCAAACCCAATTTGTGTTATCTGCTACCTAAAAAGATCCTGACTGAGACAAGAGTATTATTGTTTACAGACTGCTTTCTCAGTCACATCTCATTTGAGGACTGAAAACAAATAGAGGCCCTAAGCTCAAGAAAGAGAAACAAAAAAGTAGGTAAAGCATGAGTTCTGGAGTCCCTCAAACAAAGGCTTGAATCTCAGTTCACATTTTCCAGCTATGTGACCTTAAATAATCACTTCACACATTGGAGCCTCAGTTTTTTCATCTATAAGTTTCTCATGAAATAAATAGTTACTGTTTTAGGAATTTAAATAAGATAACCTATGTAGCACTCCAGGCATAAAGCAGGTGCTCTGTAAAAGACATTTATCTTTCCCCACTTTCTGCTCCTGATTCTGTCTCACCAAGGTGCCCTCATCTCTGACAGAAAGACCTAACCTGTGCTGGAATATCCATTCTCACCACCTCACACGTACCCTAGGGAGCTGAAGAAAGGCCAAGCATCCAGTCTCAGCAAAGTAAGGCAGTAACATGTTCCAAATTAAACTGCTTCCAGCTTCTAGAACTCAATTCCAAAAATTAACAAACCTACTTTGCAATATACTTGGGGTGCCCACTTCTGCTCCACTGCTTAACTAACAAAGGGCACTGCTTACAGGCCCAAGGGGGACTGACCTCCTGTATCTTTCCTCAGCCCCACCCCATCTCTTTACAAAGATCTCAAGGACAAGAGCCAGGCTGGAATCAGTGTCCCAGAACCTAAAAGCCAACACTTAACCTGGGCCCTGTTTCATATACGGCAGAAACACAAGAAATCATAGCTTGATGTCCCTTATCACCTGGTTAGACTTCCTCACTCCCTGTTAACCCTGTAAAGTTCAGAATAAGACAAAGAAGATTGTGGAATCACCACTCTATTACAGATTTACCTTCAGGTTCCAGCCACAAAGAAAAAAGGGGAAGAAGGCAATGATCTTTCAGACCCACAAATAGTCAGTCAGGCACTCTTCTTAGGGCCCAAAACACTCAGCAAGTGTTCACCAACCACAGAACAGCAAGCACAGGGCAGGAAGTGGCTCGGCCTCACTTATGAACCTTTGCCCTGGGAGAGGCAAAGAGGAAAAGGGAGCTGGGGGCGGGGATACACCTGCCAACATGTCCAGCAGGCAGAAAGGGACCAGAATGACCTTCTAACAACAGGTCAATAAAATCCTAGGGCTCCTCTCCCGCAGTGGCTCTTTCTAGGCAAGATGACTGATACTGATATAGGAGGTATGGGTGGGCTGTTATCCTAAATAGTGAAAATAGAAAGACCGGATTAAAACCTAATAGGAATAAGGGGATAGAGAGAATGGGGGAAGATCTACTCCAAAGAAGCCTATCAACCTAGAGCTCAGCGTACGTATCTTGTCTATCCCTCTGCCTATGTGTGTAAAACAAATGGGCTATCAGTATATGGTCCTAACTTACTACCTTACCTCTCCCCGGTACCTCTGCTTCTCACAGGGAATCCTCTCATCTGACTCCAGCAAAGCACTTATAACTCACAACATGAATCACATCTTAACTTCCATTTATAACAGTGAATCCCTGTGTCTCACATGGTTATCTCTACCCCTGCTGGGTATGTGTGCCAAAGAAGGTGTCATAAAAGAAGTGAGGCTGAACTAGATCTTAAAAATGAGGAAAGTTCACTGAGCAGAGAAGAAAAAGCATTTCTAGTAGAGGAAGCAGCTATTACAAAGATTTCAAGACTCAAAAAAGTAACAAATGTGTTAAGGAACTGTGAACAATTTATTCAAGCTAGAACACAGAGTAGGGAGTGGCAGGAGATGAGGCCCGAGAGGTGAGTTCAGGCCAAATGATGCATATTAAAGAATTTGGATGTTGTCCTGCAGTACACAAAGAGCCAAAAGTTTTTAAGCTGAGGAGTTCCGTGATAAAATTTGTATTTTTAGAAAGATCATTCTAGGGACAGACTAGAAAAAATCAAGTTTGAAGGCAGGAGATTGTTGGGGGTAAAAAGTCCGGATGGGAGAGAGGAGGAAGTAAACTAAAGCTTTTAACAGTGAAGTTATAGCAGTGGAAATGAAGAGAAAAGAAATAACAGAGAATAAAATGTATTAAGATTTTAGTGACTGATTAAATGCAAGGACTGAAGGAGCAGAAATAATGGAAGATGACACCGAAGTCTGGATTGAGATGGGGCCTACAGTGCAAAAGCATGCGTTCAGAGCAAAGACAATTTCTGTTTTGGAAATGTTAAATTTGAGATACCTTTGAAGATATATAGTAGATCACTGAATACTACTATATATAATTGGAATATAGGGAGAGACTGAGACTACATACAGAGAAGTAATCACCTCATGATGTATTTTTTATTTCATATTCTCTCTCTCTAAACTGAAATTATTTTTTCATGTGTCTAACTTTCCCAATCAGATTGAGAATTCCTTGAGCTCATCACACCTGCGTGGCATAAAAGAGACCTCAGAGGACCATGTTTTCTTTATCTTATGATCTAATAAAATGTGAGCATCACACAGGCAGACTATATGCTAAAAAAGTCTTTGCTGAATGAATAAATGAATATATGAATGAATGAATTTGTTCTCCCAGCACTTGGAAGAATGCCTGACACTAGCAGATGTGAAATAAATGATTACACATGTTTCTATCTCTACATTCTCATCCTCATCTATGTTCCAACTTCCCAGATCTACCACTGAGGTGTATGTCATAAGTCAAAATCCATTATACTTAATGTATTACTATTCAACAAAGAGTTCGTATAGCAAACAATAAGCTTACCAAACCCAGTGCTTTCTCCAAAATAATCAAGAACTTGGACAGTCCCAAAGAACCCTCTGACACGTGACTTGACTCATCCTATCACTATCATAATGTGATCCAGGTATTATGTATACCTGTTCCTACGTCATTGCCACAATTTAAGCAGAACCCTCATCCCTGTCACCCTCAAACTAGAACTGCAAATCATTAAAAAAAAAAAAAAATACTTTCTGCCAGTATAATGTCCTCCATGTCATCACAACCCTTCCTATATGCCATGTGTCTTTTAGTCCACATCACCTTCACTCTCTATTACAAACTTTCTTTCTCCAAGTCACTCGTACTCTCAGAAGACCAAATTTGGGTTCAGCTTTGACACTGTATCCGTAGGTGACCTCTGGCTTCCTAATTTGATTCCTCATCTATAAAATAAGAATTCCTGCCCTTGCCAACTTCTCAAGATATCTATGTAAATCCAGTAAAATTTGAGAGTGTGATGTGAAGTATAATACTGGTTAGATGTCAGAAATTATATAGAATTACTATATAAAGACATGCTTCCTCAACATAATAAAACACTCTAAATGTCTGGAATTCACTAACCAATAGAAATAATTTTCTTATTAAAATATAGGGCTGTTACTTTATATTCTGGCAAACAAAGCCATTTTTTTAAACCCACCATCTACTATCACCATTATTTCATTAATGGGAGAGCACTTTAACACCAAAAGGATAGAAATAGTTATCTCCAAATAAATTTCTATACGAAAAACTCATGTTTCCTATGTAGTCTTTCTCTCCTTCCACCTTGGATGGATGAAAACTTTATCATGGGCTGGCAAAATCCTTGGCTCAATGTTTAGGAATCACTGCTCTAAACCCTGTTGTGATACGTATAGGTTCTACAGGGTTCTGACTGTCTGGGAAGGTTGCCAAAGGTTCCACCAGCATGAAAACCTGTTTGGCACCAGAGAGAAGCAATGAAAACATACCATGGGACAGAACAGTGGTTGGTTCTGATGCTGGAAATCTGGAGCAGAATGGGAACTTGGGCTGCCCCCAATTCTCAGAGAAGGGTCTAGACAGGAAAGGCCTCGCTCCTCCTCATGTTGGGGAAGGTGTGTAGCCTTTGTGGTAGACCGTCAGCACAGAGGGAAATTTATTGGTGTGAAAGTGACTATTATCACTGAGTGGCAACCCAGCTTTCCAGAACTTTCAAATTTTTCATGTGCATGTGAGATAGGAAACCTGTAAAATGCTAATAAAGTGAAACCAATAACCAGTTGCGGAGGAAAGAACAAATTGCAAAGGTACAGAAGAAAATTGGGGGGGAAAGGGAGTAGAAGAAATGTTCAGTATCTTGGAAGTGGTGATGATTTCACAGATGTAAACATGTCAAAATGCATCACACATGTACATTTTAAATATGAGCAGTCTACTGTACCTAAAATTTACCTCAATAGTTTTTGATTTCATTTACCTGTAAGAATATGAGAGCAAAAGCTTCCTGATTGGGAGCCTAAATATAGTGCCGTATGCAACAAACCATGTGATTCCCATGAAAGTAGAATCAGTGACCAAACTTGGTTAATCCAATCTATATGACAACCACCAAAGCCCCATTGCTCAGCACAGGTGAGGAGCAGCGCAGGAGTAAGGTTGTCCAGAAGCAGGTGGAGAGAAAATATAGGCAAAAATAGCCCCAAAGAATTCCATGAGAGGGACCATCTTCAAGTTTGCAGTCCCAAGGAGGAACCGGAGGGAACGGGTCCCAGTGATTACCCTGTTGAAGACTAAGACTAAAAAAAAAAAAAATTAAATTAAAAAAACAAACGATTTCATAGCTACTATCAACCCATGATGCCTTTTTTTTTTTTTCTCCGAAATGTGTAGGGCCCACGGGAGCAGAAGTGCCAGGTGCACAGCACTTAGACCTCAGCTGTCCTACTCATCCTACTCAGGCTGGAACTACCGCTCTCACTGGCCAGGACAGTCCACTGCAGCAGCCTCCGAACCAAGCTCCCACCCTTATCCAAACCTTGCCACCCTCAGCCCTTCCTCCCGTGCCCCGCCCTCAGCTCCCGCCCCAAATCACTGCCAGCCCACCTTCGCCCTTGCCTCTCCCCCTCCCCGCACCGGCCTGACTCCCACACTCGGGTCCTGGGGCGGCCCTTACCCCTGCCCGCAGGAGCCCCCGCCCCTCCGGTTCACTAGTCCCTTCCACCTGGCCCTTCGGAAGGCGCCGCAGCCCCTCCTCCGGGCCAGCTCCTCACCTGCGCACACACCCCTATCTAACCCGGCTCCCCACCTGAGACACTCACACCCGGCCGCTCGCCACACGCCAGCCCTCGCCCTGTCCCTTCACCACCCCTACAGTCACCAAACCCGGGGGCGGGATGGCCAGTGCCTCGTCCCCTCGCGCGCTCTCCGGGCCCTCCCACCCCTACTTACCGTTCACGCACGGAACCCGGACCTTGACCAGGCCCGACCGCCGTGGAACCGCTAGGTGAGTTCAGGCCGCCGCCATCGCTCTAGCGGCGCACCAGCCGCGCCCCGCCCCGCGCCCCACGCAATCCGCGCCCCCGCGCACCACACGTCACCGCCCAGAGACGCACGACTGGGCAGTGGCGTGCCAGCTCATTGGCTAGACCGGGCCTGAGCCAGAGCGTCGCTGCCCGTTTTCCCGGCAACGGCCGAGCGCCGGGGGCGGGGCCACCACGGCCTTCCGATCGAGAAGTGCCGCCTCTTCCCCCCCGATCCCGCCCCTTCATACTGTACACCCCGCCCCTCAGGAGGACTCCGGCATGTCACTGGGGAAGACTCCGGGGAGGCGGAGGCCCACGGGCGAGGGGCGGAGACTGGAGGGTGCGGGGGAAGGTCGATCGCTGGACCGAAGGCGGGACTGACTTTAAGAGCCCGGAAAAGACCTGAGAGCGGGGGGTTAGGAGGGAGATGGGCTGTAAGAGACGAGCACGGAAGGGACTGGACCCCGGGTCCTGGGCGGGGCTTGGAGTGGAAGAGTGGGCGTGGAAGGGGCGGGGCGAGCACGAAAGGGCAGGTCTCGGGGGGAGTGTCAGTGGGTGGGCGGGGCCTGTGGGAAGCGGTGCCCTGGAAGGAGCTGACTGCTAACAGTCCAGGGTTGTTTTTGCTCCGACTGTGCACACGGCTTGGACAGTACCTGGGCGATGACCGCTCCTCTGGGCTGCTCAGCACTTTGCTGCCCCGTGACCCCTTGCGCCCTGTCTTACTCAGTCACTCAGGAACACGGAATAAGCGCCTCCTTGTCAAGGCGGGATTCCAGATCAATTAGAACCGGCCTCTGTCCTCCAGGACCTCAGTCCTTTAATGAGACGATTGCAGCATAGAATAATAAGTGTCATGGAAGAACAGCTCTTAGCATGGAGATTTGTGGGTATAGAGGGGGAGGGGAAAGAAGAGCTCAGGAGGAGATAGTGTCTGAGCAAGCTTGTGAAACAAGCAAGAGTAAGATAATCTAAGAGATACGGACGTTTCAGATAAGGTCTGCAGTTTAGCTGAAAGTATCGTATCAATGTTAATTCCTTGGTTTTGAACATTGTCCTCTGGTTATATAAGATGATAACAGATATGTGGGTAAGAAGTTTACAAGAACTTTCTGTACTTTTATAACTTTTCTGTAAGCCTAAAAATAGTTGAAAATAAAAAGTATTTTAAAAGAAGTGGAAGTTTCAGTTCAAAGGCACATACCAAGGCAAGGAGGAATGAGCAACATGTCAGGGGTTGAAAGGCCAGAGATGGGGATTATAAGAGAAAAAGCAGATGGGAGGGGATAATTAGCTCAGATATAGACCCCGTGGGCTGCAGATGACTATGGACTGGGCTATCCAAGTAGGGACATACAGTGAGCACTTACTGGCATTGATAGGTCTGCAGCTAAGAGAGAGTTCTTAGAAGTCATTAAATGGGAAAGGAAATCCTGTGGGTGACCAAGATTGGCCAGAGTGAGTTGGGAAGAGGAAAGGCCTCAGACAGAGTCCTAAAAACACCGACACAAGGAATAGGCAGAGAGGCTTATGGAAGAGACTAAGAAGAAATAAACAAAACCAAGAACTATGGTGTCACAGAAGCCATGGGAAAAGAAGATTTCAAAAAACTAAAATGAAGTGTTGAAGGCTGTTAGATGTTTTCTACAAGAAACGCTCCAAAACCACAAATCTGATCACATCACTTAACTGTGAAGAACACTTCACAGGTTCCCCATTGCCTTTAGATAAAACCCTAGGTTTATAATATGGCTGACAAAGCTCTTCCTGAGCCATCCTTCGTTTGCCATTCAGCCTCATCTCATACTACTAGCCCCTCAAGTTCTCTTCAAAAAACAATTGCTGTCCCCCAGTCACCCATGATTTTGAAGTCTCTATGCCTTTTCACACACTATGCACTTTGCCTCTAGTGCTCTTCACTCTCCCACCTCTATACCTAACTCCTGTTCATTCTGCAACACCCAGGCTCAGTTGGGAACCTTCCCATGTACTGCAACAGCCCTCTGAGTACCCACCTAATAGAGTACCCATCACATAGGTAGATGTGTAATTACCTATCTATCCAACTATTTCCTCTACCAGACTATGAGTTTCTAGAGGCCAAGGATTGTTTCTCATTCGCCATTTATCCCCAATACTTAGTATAATGTTGGTCTGGCACATAGCAGGTATTCTCATTATGACTTGTTGACTGAAAAATATGATAGTAGTAAAAGGGACATCAATTTGAAGAAGTAGTTTTAGGTTTTTTGTTTGCTTTGGCATGAGAGATTAAAGCATATTCACAGAAAGGAAAACGAAAGAGTTGGAGCATCTAGAAAACACATCTAATAGCTGGTGGGATCAGGTACTAGAGGTAACAAGAAAGGAATGGTGCAAAAAACACCTCAGGATGGCCCCTATCACCCTCATCCAGCAGGAATTAGGAAGGTGGAGGTGGTTGTAAGATAGGGTACAGATAATGAAAACAGAGCTCACATCTGATATGATAGGTGTTTGTCCCTGGAGACTAGTTCAGCACCTGACACAAATGATCCACTGGATAAATAGTGTTAAATGAATAAATAATGAGTCCCAAGCAGGGAACTGCACAAAGTAAAA
>NW_005871186.1:3490651-3500681 GCF_000147115.1 Myotis lucifugus
GTCCAAGGCCAGGTGAGAGATCCTGGTCTCTTGTGTCAGATCTGTCTGCCTCACTAGATGGAGCCTGATTCTTTCTTGGTGCCCCCAGTCACAAACTCAACATTGAATGATTGATAAATAAATGTCCATGGCTTCCCCCTCTTGCCACAGGAAGAACGCTGCCTGTCCTGGACCCATCTGGGGATTACTACTACTGGTGGGCTGAACACGATGGTCTTCCCTGTAATGTATAACCTCATCATCATCGTGTGCAGGTTTGACAGGACTTTAAGGGACGGGCTTTAGCACAGACAGGGGCTAAAGAGCAAGGCTCAGGAGAGGGGCGGGGTCTGGGGGAGGGGAGGAGCCTAAGCAAGGGCCCAGTGGGGAGTGCTCAGTGGCTTGGGGAGACCACCTCAGGCACAAAGGGTGTCCTTAAGCCAATCCCTCCGCCACACAGAGCCTGCTTTCCCGACTTGCAGCATGGCTACCTGGTGGCCTGGTTCGTGGTGGACTACACTAGTGACCTGCTGTACCTACTGGACATCGTGGTGCGCTTCCACACCGGTCAGTGAGTCCCAGGACTGACCCTTTGTTTCAAGTTCCCTTCCCAAAGAGAGCCCCTTAGTATCACGAAAGTGACCTCCCCCCACCCCCCCCCACCCCTCCCCACCCCTCCCCACCCCCGCTCCTGAAAGCACTTTCACATGCCTCCATGCTTGACAACATCCTTATGCATACTGGAAACCCTGCAGCAGGGTTATACCTGCCCTCCCGCCATGTGACTCTCTCCCTGTCCTACCCTGGCCTGCCCAAGCTCATCCTTATCACTGGAGCAGGCAGGTGCCCCACTCGGCCCTGACCCCATCCTACCCCTGAGCCCATCCCCTCCCTCTCTTCCTCCCAACAGGATTCTTGGAACAAGGCATCCTGGTAGTGGACAAAGGTAGGATCTCGAGTCGCTATGTTCGCACCTGGAGCTTTTGTTTGGACCTGGCTTCCCTGGTGCCCACAGACGTTGCTTACGTGCGGCTGGGCCCGCACACACCCACGCTGAGGCTGAACCGCTTTCTGCGTGTGCCCCGCCTCTTTGAAGCCTTTGACCGCACCGAGACCCGCACGGCTTACCCCAATGCCTTTCGCATCGCCAAGCTGATGCTCTACATTTTCGTGGTCATCCACTGGAACAGCTGCCTCTACTTCGCCCTGTCCCAGTACCTGGGCTTCGGGCGTGACCCCTGGGTGTACCCAGACCCGGCGGAACCCGGCTTTGAGCGCCTGCGGCGCCAGTACCTCTACAGCTTTTACTTCTCCACGCTGATCCTGACCACCGTGGGCGACATCCCGCTGCCGGAGCGGGAGGAGGAGTTCCTCTTCATGGTCGGCGACTTCCTGCTGGCCGTCATGGGTTTCGCCACCATCATGGGTAGCATGAGCTCCGTCATCTACAACATGAACACTGCCGACGCAGCTTTCTACCCTGACCACGCGCTGGTGAAGAAGTACATGAAGCTGCAGCATGTCAACCGCCGGCTGGAGCGGCGCGTGATTGACTGGTGAGGATGCTGGGGAGCCAGGACCCGGGGCGGTGTACCGGATAGACTCGGAGGCAGGTGTCTGGGTTCTTACTGCCCGGTGCGCCAGGAAGGCAACCAGGACATGGCACTCACTGGGTTGGGGGGAGCTCACTGGGTGGGGCTTGGAAAAGGATATCATCCACTCATTGTATCTGGGCTTTGGGGAAGGGGTTGGGTAAGAGACTGATGAGGAGAGAGACTCTGCACTAGGTGATGGGAACGGCCACTGCCCGGTAGAGCCCCAGAAGGCCTAAGGGAGAAGGGAAATAACCCCCCCCCCCCAGGGCATGGCCAAAAGCAAGATGGTTGACTATGTCACGGTAGTCCACACTGTGGCTGAACGAGAGGAAGTGTCACCAGCTAGAGCAGACTCCTCTAGAGAAGATGGGGCTTGGTGACTGAAGTGGGTTTCAGTTGGCTGGTACAAGACATCACTGGTGGATGGGGTAGAAACTGACAGGAGGTCAAGGGTGTCTTATTCATTGTCTTCTGGTGGAGGCTTCGAGGCCCTGGATGAGGGGAGAAAAAGTAAAAACATACCTGTGACCAACAAAGGAGATTGTGGACTGTAAATATGTCATCAGTCAACCCTCAAGTATTCCCATAGCCCCTGTGAAACCTCAGAGTGGTTGGGCTCTTGGCTGAAGTTGAGATGAGCCCTGAAGGAAGGAGGAAGGGAGACAGGGAGGCACATAGGATGCTGGTGAGAAACTGGTGCTGCCCTTGTCTCCAGGTACCAGCACCTGCGGATCAACAAGAAGATGACCAATGAGGTGGCCATCTTACAGCACTTGCCAGAGCGGTTGCGGGCAGAAGTGGCTGTGTCTGTGCACCTGTCTACTCTGAGCCGGGTGCAGATCTTCCAGAACTGCGAGGCCAGCCTGTTGGAGGAGCTGGTGCTGAAGCTGCAGCCCCAGACCTACTCACCAGGCGAATACGTCTGCCGCAAGGGGGACATTGGCCGAGAGATGTACATCATCCGCGAGGGTCAGCTGGCCGTGGTGGCAGATGATGGTGTCACACAGTATGCCGTGCTTGGTGCAGGGCTCTACTTTGGGGAGATCAGCATCATCAACATCAAAGGTGGGCACCCCAGCATTGTTCCCAGATAGGGCTGGGGCGGGGCAGGGCGGGGGGTGGGGTGAGAGACAGCAGAAACCTGTCCTGAGACCAGATGATACTTCAGTGTCTACACAGATTCAGGACACGTGGCCTTTACCTAAATCACTAGAGGGCTCAGGGCAGAAGCAGGACATAGAAACAGGACATGAGAAGCTGAACCAAGATCAGTGAGAAGGGTGAGTTCTTGGAAGAGAGAGTAGACCTGCTCTGTGGGTGTTGACCTGAGGCACCAATGAGCCAGTGGAAAGTGGCAGAGATGATGATAACAATACTTATTGCGTGCATACTACATGCCCTTTTTAAAGTGCTTCTCATATGCCAACTCTTTAAATTCTCACAGCAACTCTTAAAGTAGGTACCATTATCTGCATTTTAAAAGTAAGGAGCCCTGGCCACTGTGGCTCAGTTGGTTGGGGGTTATCCCATGCACCAAAAGGTTGCTGGTTCAATTTCAAGTCAGGGCACACTCCTGGGTTGCAGGGTCAGTCCCAGTAAGGGGCATGCAGAAGGCAGCTAATCCATGTTTCACTCTCAGGTCGGTGTTTCTCTTCCTCTCTCCCTTTCCCTTCTTCTCTCTCTAAAAATTAATTTAAATTTTTAAAAATAAAGGTAAGGAAATTAGAGCACAGGGAGGTTTAGGAACTTGTCCAAGGTCACACAGGTAATAAGTACACACACTTGGGTACAGTACAAGGAACAACTTTCTCACAGCCAAATGGAAATGGAGATATTCCAACTTATGGAACTCCATTCAGGGCCAAATGCTGTCTGTGCACTGGCTCATTTATTCCTCTTATCACTCTGTGCAGTAGGAGTTGCCTAATCACAGGTAGACACTGAGGTCATGGGAGATGGGACAGCCTGGAAAGGGGGTGAGCACAGTCACTGGCTGAGGCTAGATGCTGTCTCACTGGGGGACCCCATTCTTCAGTTGTCCTGAAGGCCTCACATCTGTCCTCCAAGGGCCCCCTCAAGCTCCACATCCTGTATGCAGTCGGCTGCTGTCTCCCTGGCTTTGGATAAGTCACTTCCCTTTTTTAGGCCTCACCTGTCCAATAGGGTGACATTAAAAACCCCAAAAGTTATTTGTGAGGATTAAAGGAATAGTGCCCAGCATGTAGCAAGTGCTCAACAAGCAGTAGCTCCCTTGCCTCTTCTCGGGTCCTTCTAGCTCTGAGAGTCTGCAGCATTCAGCCTAACCTTTCTTCCCACCCACCCTTCCCCCACAATATCTTCCTAAAATGTTAATGATGCCTTACAGCTCCCCTGCTTAGAACATTTCAGGACTTTCCCATTGCTCTCAGCATAGGGTCTGAACTGCTCGCCTGGCTGTCCCCTCCTCTTTCCACTGTCCTCACACCCTGCATTTCAGCCACTCTGGACTGCTTCCTGTTTTCCACTCCAACCTAATTCTTTCCTACCTCCATCCCTCTGCTCATGTTCTTCCCTCTGTGTAGCTGCTCCAACCCCCCTTTCCCTAGCTGCAGCCCCCTCAGTCAGGCATCAATTACTCTAGGCTTCCCTAAATTCTCCACCTTACAGTTAGGGACTCTTTGTCTGTCTTCCCACAAAACCACATGCATATGTCCACACTGCACCAGCAATACTGTTATGTAACTATCCAATTAAATGTTTGTCTCCTCTAGACTGTGACTTCTTGGAGGCAGGTCACTAATTCCCGCCCCAGCACAGGGCCTGGTCCCAGTAAATTACTGAAGCGGAAAGAGAGGCTCAGAAGTACAAATATGGAGGGGGGGGGTGTCCCTTGTTCAGGAGCAAAATGCCCCCTCACACCCACCCTGACTACTTTTCCTCCCATCTGTCTGCCCATGTGCCACAGGGAATATGTCTGGGAACCGCCGCACAGCCAACATCAAGAGTCTAGGTTATTCGGACCTGTTTTGCCTGAGCAAGGAAGACCTGCGGGAAGTGCTGAGCGAGTATCCACAGGCCCAGGCCGTCATGGAGGAAAAGGGCCGTGAGATCCTTCTCAAAATGAACAAGTTGGACATAAATGCGGAGGCAGCTGAGATTGCCCTACAGGAGGCCACAGAGTCCCGGCTACGAGGCCTCGACCAACAACTGGATGATCTACAGACCAAGTTTGCTCGTCTCCTGGCTGAGCTGGAGTCCAGTGCACTCAAAATCGCTTATCGCATTGAACGGCTGGAGTGGCAGACTCGGGAGTGGCCAATGCCTGAGGAATTGGCTGAGGCCGATGATGAAGGCGAGTCTGGGGAGGGAACTTCCAAGGATGAGGAGGGCAGGGCCAGCCAGGAAGGACCCCCAGGCTCAGAGTGACCCCATTCCTATCCCTAGGAATCCAGAATTATAGGACAGCCTCCCTGCAGAAACTCTGCCATCCTGTCTGCTAGGTTCCAGAGATGGGATTGAATTGGGTCTGCAGATGCCCACCTGGAGATGTAGGAGTGTAGCACACATTCATTCCCCACTCACCAATGTGCGCACACACGTGCGCGCGTGCACACACACACTACAATTGCACATACTAGTACATACACTGGCCCCAAGAATGTTCATTCCATATAAAATGCTCTAGAATTTCCATTCTCAGAGCACACATGCTTGCTCACAAACATAGATATGTCTTATACCTACATGATATATGCACATTCAGTCATGCACCTCATAAACACACATATATTGAGAGTCATACACCAGTAGACACACAGATGCCCTCCACACACTTGTAAATACACAAAAGCACACCCAGAGCCCTCGTGTTCCAAGATATCCTTTAAATGCCCCCCATATGGGGTCACAGGTGTACCTTGCAAGTTGCACTTCAATAAAGTATGTGTCTTCTCACTAAGCATTTATGGAGCTGATGCGGAAAGGCTCTTGGCTTTAGTAGTGGGCCAGATGACCTCTCTCTGAATTCTGAGTCACAGGAGTGAGGGGCATGAGCTATGTTATAGCTGGTCCGTTGGATTCAAAGGGGCTGGAATACCTAATGAATTGAGGTCTTTGATTTCCTTGAAATAATAGCCCCTAAATCTTTCTCATTTTCCAAATCTCTTACTTCCCCTCCTATGACAAAGCTGAGAAAGAGCTCTGCTTTTTAGGGCTCATGTGATAGGTCCACCCAGATAATCCAGGATAATATCCTGATTTTAAAGCCAGGAGTTAACCTTAATTATATCTGCAAAGTCCCTTTTGCCCTAATCACAAGAATAACACCAGAGGGCAAAGGTAATAGGAGCCAAAATTCTACCTATCACAGGGTTTCTGGGAAGGAAAGCAGCCTGGATCCCACTTCCACAGGGGTCCCAGAATAAGGAACACTGAGAATTGTGTCTTTGGAAACTGGAGAGAGATCACTATGGCCTAGCTGGCACTGGGGCCTCAAATCAGCACTCCTCTAGGGTCAAGGGATCGGCAAACTGCGGCCCTTAGCAGCATAACCCCCATGTTCTAAAGGCCAGACCCTCCAAATATTCTATCCAATATAAAATCCCCAGAAACTTTTGCAAGACACTAAATTGGAGAGGAAAGAGAATGGAAAGAAAGCCCCAAACCACAACTGAGATTAAATCTTCCGTAAATTTGTGTTTAAACGCTTAGATGAGAATTGTTGATTTAGACCAGTGGTTCTCAACCTTGGCTGCACATTAGAATCACCTGGGAATCTTTTTAAAATCCTGATTTCTGGGCCTCATCTTCCGGAAATTCTGTTTCTTTGTTATGGGGTGGGGCCACAACATTAGTAACAAAGAAATAGAATTTCCGGAGGATGAGGCCCAGAAATCAGGATTTTAAAAAGATTCCCAGGTGATTCTAATGTGCAGCCGAGGTTGAGAACCACTGATTTAGAGAATCAAGAAAATGACCAAAATTTTACACAATTATGAAATCACTCATAACTGCTATATGTACATACATTTCATTTGATTCTTAGAAAAATATTAGGAAATTTAAATTATTATGCTTCTTTTTCTAGATCTGAAAACTGAAACCCATAGAGCAACTAAAAATATTAGATCCAATTTATTGTCAAGCCATCTTATGCCGGGTCCTGGGCTAAGAGCATTGTCTCATTTAATCCTTACAACTATATGAGAAAGATGCTATTATTACTCCATTTTGAAATGAAACCACAGCTCTGGGAGATTAAATACCTTGTCCAATATCACAGGAAACTTAAATGCCATGAAATGAAACCTAGGTCTGCCTTACTGTTTCTTTTAGGTAGATAAGGAAAGGATCACCTCAGCTTGAGGCCAGGCCAGGCAAGCTGCCTTCCTTTTTTTTTTTTTTTTTTTGGAATGACTGTTAGAGACACTAACTGGTGGTAACCAGGGAGAAGGAGCCAGTCAAGCAAAGTAAAGCTTATGAATCACCAGCTAGCCTGCCCGATGTGCTGAAGTGTGATCTCAGGGATAGAGCCAAAGACAAGGGACCACCCACTGCTCTAGAGAAAAGCTGCCAATTCCTGCTCTCCTGACTGCAGGCATGCAGCTGTGGGAGGAGGGCAGGAGTCTTGAGTCAGTGCTAGAATCCTACAGAGGTGTCAAGAGCTGTCCCAGGAGCCTCCTACTGAGAGCCCAGCTGCTTTGGGTTTAGCTCTTCTCCCTCCTACAGGACCTGAATCACCCACTTTCCTCCTTGGGTCACAACCCTCAGGACACCTCAGCCTCGCTAAGAATTGGGCTGTGCACTCCTCTTCAGTGTTCCTAATTAGCTACTCCCCCACCGATGCTTCTTCAGCCCTCCCCCCTTCATCCTTTTCTTTCTGAGGGTTTGGCTGCTAGCCTCCCCCAAGACAGATGAAAATAAAGTATCAAGGTTAGAGGAAATCAGAATCATAGGGAGACCTGGTGCAAACACTAGGAGCCAGGAGCAGGGGGCAGGGTAGGTAGATTCTAGGTTGGGGCTGAACCTAGGGTTTGGCTTGAGGCTTGGATCAGAGATGAATAGTCAAGCTGGGGTCAGAGTCATGGCCCAAGTCAGGGCGAACAATAGGCTGGCCTAAAAGCACAACAGATGGGAAAGAGCTTAGAGCCAATCAGGTGCTTGGAGCCCATGAGAATCAGCTTTTTGTTTTGAAATATCACTAGCTGGGGGGTTCTTGGCCTCCTTCAAAATCTTTCAGTGTTGTCGAAAGAAATGCTTGGAGAATTAAAATGTAAATAAGATAATGAATGTAGGTTGCTTATAAGTGCTTAGATAGCAATTGCTTAATAATGAACAGTAGCTGTAACCATTATTCCTATCCCTCTAGCACCAGTTGGGCCTTTGAGGGCCTTGGGGCACAGGTTGCCTGGCCCTGCTAGACCCTGGGCTCTGGGCTGTTCTGGCAACACCAGACATGACCAGCAGAGGGCGCAAGCGTTCCCCTTCTCTTCTTCCTCAGGATAATTCCCAGGCCTCAGGAGTGCATTCCCTTATAAAGTTGGAAGAATTACCCTAGGAGAAATGAAACCTTAAGGACCAAGGTCGGGGTCTGGAACCTTAAGGACAAGATCTACTGTTTATGAAACCCCTTGTTCAGATTTTATTTTTTTTTAAATCCTCACCCGAGGATATTTTTCCATTGATTTTTAAAGAAAGTGGAAGGGAGGGGGAGAGATTTTTAAAGAACGTTAAAATTCAGCAATGGAACTGAAAGACATTACAGAGGAAGTTGTGGCAAATCAGAGCCTGAGGCAGTCCTGTTGGGGGCGGCACCATCTCATGGCCTGGAGCATTCAGGACTTGAAAAATCTTAGTGCTTTTCACCCAGAAGGCATGGGGCCTCTCTGTCTGGCATTGCCTTCCCAGTTTCAGTACCTTGGCCTCTTGTCCTTAGCCTTGCTGTTCACCAAAGGGTCCCATGGAGCCCCACCGGCTAATGGCAGGGATGTGTTCATGGAAGTCCCCTCTGGGTGACTTCCTGAGTGAGCCTTCGAGTGGCTTTAGTAGCCCTCAAATGAGGCCCTGAGCTGGTAGATCCAGGCCCCCTCTTGGCCTACCTGTGCGAGTTTATGTCTGAAACCAAGTGTACCCATCCAGTTGGAGCCAGTTCCGGTGTTGCCTCTGCTTTCCCCAGCACAAGCCCCACGCTCCGGAAAGCCTGTCCCATCATCCAGTGTTTTCCCTTTGCCCAACATCTCTGCTTGCTCTGGCTCCAGCCGGTCTGTCTTCTCAGCCTGCTTTTTCTTTGTTTAATTATCCCAAGAGAAGGGCCTCCTATGTGGGCAGCGAGTGTGTGGGCAAGAGCTCAGCACAGAAGAATTGTCTGCACATCACAGAAATGCAGAGAAAAGAAGACCGTGAACGATGTGGAGAGAAGGCAGCTTAGTCAGCCACAGAGCGAAGGGCTGAGCCAGTAGGGGCGTGGGCACCCCAAGGACTAAACTGTGGCTTGGTTTCTCTCGGAGATTGGATCGCAGCTCTGTGTGCGTGTGCGTGTGTGTGTGCGTGTGTGTGTGTGTGCGAGTGTGTGTGTGTGTGTGTGTGTGTGTGTGAGCCGGGAGAGCTGGAAGCAGAGCCTGTTCTGTGACCTTCACACCACTGTGTGTATTGGCACTGGGTTTCTTGAGTAAAATGCTATTTTGTGGACCTGCAAGCTACCTAGAATAAGCAGGTTTATTCCGACTGTGCATTGGGCACTCTATTCTCGTCTCTTTAGTTGTTTCTGCTCAACACTTACTGGTGTTGTTTAAATGTTCCCCTCTTATCTCAATTGTGATATAGAATATTGAAAGAAGGACTGTGTGCCCACACTTGGGCAGTAGGGCAGTAGCTAGGTGATTGAACTTCCCCAAGGAAAAGGTAAATTGTTCTACCTACAAGAGTCAAGCTAGGTGGGCCGGCATCCCCCTCCAAAATGAGAGAGAGAGAGAGAGAGAGAGAGAGAGAGAGAGAGAAGAAAGCGACAAAAAAAACCTGACAACCTTGGCAGGTCAAGGCTTGAGTCAGAAAGGCGGTGTCCTTCAGGACTGAGCCTGGCCCTGCTTCAGGACACCTTGAACTTTCTTCCTTGATCTCAGGTTTCCAACTTGTTCTGGGACAAGGGTCCAGGTCTCTCTCCTCTGGCTACCCACACTGACTTTGCAGTTCCCTCCTTACTCTGATCTGAAGTCCTCATTTCCTGGCCCGGAGCAATCCCACACTCTCTGAATGCTGGCTTAGTCCTTGGCATAGATGGGATTCCTGATTTTGAGAAATGAGTTCCGACCCTCTCAGCACTCCATTTTCATTCCCTCCTCTGCTAATGGTCTGTCCCCTTTCTCCGCTGTACCTGTTACTTGGAGGTTTTTCCCCTCTTCACAAACCATCTTCTTGAAACATCTATGCCCACCATCTCCTGGCCTCACCTCCCATCACCCAACTGCCTTTAGTTAGAGGGG
>NW_005871186.1:3500781-3502573 GCF_000147115.1 Myotis lucifugus
ACCCAGTGACATCTCAACTTTGCATGAATTGAACCATCAGCATCTCTTCATGCTTGCATCCAACCATCTGAGCTGTGTTGGAGAAACTGCTACCACTAGAAATTCTTGGTTTATAACTCTTCAGTGGGTCCTAACACTTTCCTAATTGCATACATATCTTACTACATTCCTCTGGTCTCCACTTTCCCATTATATACAGTGTTTCAAACTATCTTGACTCCTAAAATTTCAATGCTATCCACTCATACACACACAGACACACACCAACTCAGTGTAACCAGATCTCCAACTTCATAGAGAAAATAGGAACTATCAGACCGCAGCTCTGTCTCACCAAATCTACACACTTACTGTCTTAATGAAGATACAGATCAAGTTGCTATAACACAAGAGAGGAAAAAAATTGTTTGGCCTTGCCCTGACCTGTTTGGCTCAGTGGATAGAGCGTCGGCCTGTGGACTGAAGGGTCCCCGGTTCGATTCCGGTCAGGGGCATGTACCTTGGTTGCGGGCATATCCCCAGTTGGGGGTGTGCAGGAGGCGGCTGATCGATGTTTCTCTCTCATCGATGTTTCTAGCTCTCTATCCTTCTCCTTTCTTCTCTGTAAAAAATCAATAAAATTGACCCTACCATAAAAAATTTAAAAAAAATTGTGTGGCCTTAAAATTGTAGTTTCTTTTTCATACTGAAGAACCAGGAGTGATAAAATGTCTTGAGAGTATAGGAAACCCAGGCTCCTTCCATCTTTTCACTCTGCCACCCTTAGTGTGTTACCCTCACTGCATGACTAAAGAAAAGTGGCTTAATGTCACCTCCTCATTCAACCTGCAGAAAAGGACAATTAGGAAGAAGGGGTCTACTCCTCTCCTTTAAAAACTTGATCTAGGAGCTGAATGTATCACTTCCATACACAGCCACTGTTCAGGACATAGCCATGAAGCCACATTTAGCTGCCAAAAATCTAGAAAATATAGTTATTATCTGGTTGGCCATGACTTATTTTCATCTATAATTATTCTCTTCTATTAACTTCCTTTTACAACTGAATCTCTACTCCTATCAAAATCTAGAACCCTCCATATGTGCTCTGGATTCCATACCTCCCTGCCTTCTCAGGAAATTTGCAATGTAGCTGAATACGTGAAGGTTAGCCTACTTCTCCTATTTCCATTCCTCTCTCCCCTACATTTCCTTTGCTCCCCAGCACCCACACGGGAAAAGTTCAGCAGGCTATCTGAGGCCCCACCTGTGCTGGAGTTGAACAAACAGCAAATCAGGTTCTCTGGCCCAGAGCTCTCGGATGGAGAAGGCAGGCAGTGCTGGGAGGAAGGTGGGGAGAGCCGGTGAGGACATCCCCACCCACCACAGGCTTACTCCTCCAATGCCCAAGCCCCTTTAAACTCAGCGCTAGCTGGACCAGGTCCTCTCCAAAAGACTGGACAGGGCTCTGTGAATTCCCCCCACAAACTCAGACCCCATTCCTAACCTAATCTGCTCTTTTGGCTGAAATATTAGAGGCGGCAAGTCCTGCCCCAGGAGCTGAACCAACCTCAGTCTTGCGCTTGCCCCCATCAGCTTGTTTCCGCTGCGCCCCAGTGATCCAGCCCCCTTCCGGCCCCTCCCGTGGGAACCTGACACACCACACAGGCTGCTCCACCTGCGCTGAGAGCAAACAGGGACGTCAGGGTGTCAAGTGAAGGTGGGCGCTGCTTGGAGACACTGAGAAAGGCAGCCGCCTTCTCCCACTTATGCTCCGCGCTGAGCCAGATTACAGGCCTTAACCCACCGGTCA
>NW_005871186.1:3502825-3560323 GCF_000147115.1 Myotis lucifugus
GTTCTCACCACTGTCTCCGCCGCCCTCAGCACCCAAGTCTATGACTCGCCCTCTGGGCAGCCCTTTCCCTGCCAGGCTTCCCCGAGTCCGCCGCTCCTCTCCGACCCCATCTTTGCCCGATGCTGAGGGTGTTCTGGGAGCTTTGGGTGGAAGCCTGTGTGTTGGGCCCGCGGTGGGAAGTGTGGCACGCGGGGTGCGGGGGCAGATGCAGGGGCTCCCCCGGCCCAGCGGCAAGGAGCTGCGGGGGAGCAGCGAGAGTGTCCCGGCCACTGCGGCACGGTCGGTGCCCGCAGCTCCGCGTGGGCTCGGCATCTGCGCCCAACCAGGGACCCCGCACCCGGCCTGCGACTCAGTGGCCACCCCTACGTCCCCGACCACCTGGAAAAGATGCTAGACCCCCGGGCGCCGTCCCCTACCCCCTTACTCACCCCTCCTCCTCTCCCTCCCCCGCAACCTCCCTCCTCACTATCGCTCCATCCACTCCAACCCCACCCCACCCTGCACACACACACACACACACACACACACACACACACACACACACACGAATTCCCGGGAGCCTGGACCGTGGTGGGAGGAAAGCGGAGAGATCGAGGGCGGGGGCGAGGGGGCGAGCGGGGGAGCCTGAAGGACAGTCCCGCCGGGGCAAGTCCTGAGCCCGGAGGGGGCGATCACCTGGCAGGACCGCTGCCTAACCGAGCCTTGGGACTCGCGCCCCGGCCGGAGCGCAGCAAGAAGGAGAAGGGCAGGGGCCAAGGTTGGGGGCGGGACGAGGCGGAGAGGCGGGGCGGGCGCCTCCGCGGAGGGAGTCTCAGCGTGAGCAGGTGGAGCCGCCGCGGGAGCCCGCCCGGCCGAGCCGAGGGAGGCGGCGGCTGGGCCCGGGCCATGGAGCTGCTGAAGCTGAACCGGAGCATGCCAGGACCGGGACCCGGGCCAGGGGCTGCCCTCTGCCGCCCCGGGGTCGCCCTCCTCAACGGCAGTGACACCGGCAACCTCAGCTGCGAGCCGCCTACCGCCCGAGGAAACGGGACACGAGGTGGGTGCCTCCAAAAGCTCCCTCTCACTGCACCCCACCCCACCACACGAATAGCGGGACCCCGCTGCCCCCGCACCGCCGCCTCCAGCGCTCACACCATCCTCTCAGGGCGCATGGCTCCCCTGACACATGTGTCCCCTGCAGCTCAGAACATTCCATCCCAGCATCACACTACCTGGTCAGAGTCCCTTCACACCCTGATCCCGCCCCGAGCTTCCTGTAAACCCAAAACACAGCACCCTCCGCACACACAGCCACGGAGAGCTAGACACGGAGGGTGGGGGAGCAAGGACCTCCTGCTGCCATTCCTTCCAGGTCTCTCTCTTCCCTTTACATACAACTCACAGAGCCACAATGGGGGAGGACAGAAGGCAGGTAAGATTGGGGGAAGGCAGGGGCTGTTTGAAGGAAGGAGCTGGAAGACCTGAGTGGGAAGTTAGAGTCATAATCTGTGTCCCCCTCCCCAACCCCCAACCTTCCCTAAAGAGATCCTCCAACTTGAATTAAGCTGTAAGTTAGGCTGGATGCTGCTCCCTAGAGCTGCCTGTCTCCATTTCACTCGTCCTCAAATCCCTTCCATGCCTCTTCTCCAACTTGCCTCTCCTTAGGTTGCAACCCCTCCCCCAGCTGGACTACCCCTTTTATCACCCCATGCCTTTGTGCCACCATCTCCTCATCCCCTCCCCTCCCCTTCAGATGATATCCATTCACCTATTCCCCAAAATAACTTTCACTCTTCCCATGAGTCAACATCCTAATTTTTTTTTTTGATGGCCTGGATCAAGATGTTTTTTCCCCTTCCTGGGCCTTTCTTTTCCTTAAATGTTTACTGTGCACCTAGTCCCTGGGCTAGGAGCTGGGAACACAGGGATGAACTAGACCTTGCTTGGACCCTCATCCCTGCAGAGGGGAGACAATACCAATGGAAAAATCACATTAAGCATGGGAAGTCCCTCAGAGGGTCTGAATGATCAGCGTTCAAAGGAAATGGGGTCCAAGAACTTCGTAGAGGGAACCTGGAGATGGGTCTTGAAGTTGGAGTTTGTCAGGCAGAAAAGGAAGAAGTGGGATTTTAAGAAAAGAAGCAGTGGTAAGCAGAAGGAAATTATTCTAAGCCCAAGAAGGGAATGTGGGAATAAATTATAATTCAAGGTGTTTTTTTGGTTTTTTTTTTGTTTTTTAAATATATTTTCTTGATTTTTTACAGAGAGGAAGGGAGAGAGATAGTTAGAAACATCGATGAGAGAGAAACATCGACCAGCCGCCTCCCGCACATCTCCCACTGGGGATGTGCCCGCAACCCAGGTACATGCCCTTGACTAGAATCGAACCTGGGACCCTTCAGTCTGCAGGCCGACGCTCCATCCACTGAGCCAAACCGGTTTCGGCTCAAGGTGTTTTTTTTTAACTGACACAGTAAGACATGCTTTCTCAGACAGTTGTTACACATTCTCACTTAGATTCTTTCATTCAACAAATACTTATTGAACCAGAGAGTGTGCTAGGCACCAAAACTGACACTGTTCCTATTTCATGGAGCTCACAGTTTAGTGGAAGAGACAGACAAGCAAGCAGGGAATTGCAGGACAAAGGGGGAGGGGCCTTGAGAGGTTTTGGGGAACACAGAAGAGGAGCACCTCTAGCCTAGCCTAGACTTGGAAATCAAAGTTGGCCTCCTGAAAAGGTGAAGTATGATGAATAAAAATAAAAAAGATGAGAGAGAGCCAAGCAAGTGAACAGAGAAAAAAGGCAAAAAGCATCCCTAGCAGAGGAACTGTATATGTAAAAGCCCAAAGTTTAAGTCCATGTCACCTTTGTTCAGTATGCCCTAGTTTCTGGGCGCCCAAAACATACACCATAAAAGAGGAACAATTAACACTCAAAAATGAAGATCAGGCTAAAGGGTTTACGGAGAGCCTCATAGACCTGGCTAAGGAGTGTCAATTTTATCTTAAGGGCAATGGGAACTGCTGGAAGTTTCAGTAGTCCTGCCAGGATTTATTCTGTAGTGTGTAGGACGGCTTGCAGGACAATACATGTGTAGAAGGCAGGGGGTGGGAAAGGTGGACACATATAGAAGGCCATTATATTACACTGGTCCTGGTGAAAGATGATGCTGGCCTAGAGTAAGGTGCTGACAGTGGGGATGAAGAGTAGTGGATGGATTTGAGAAGCATTTCTGGAAGTGGAATCAACAGGATTTAGTGATTTGTGAGAAACAGAGAGGGAGGAAGAGGTCAAAGGATGACATTCAGGTTTCTGGCTTAGATAATTGGATGGATATTGGTACTGTATAATGAGAAGTATTACACAGGAACAGAATCAGGTTTAAAAGAGATTATAAGTTAATTCAATTTGGAACCAGCTAAGCATAAATGCTGGCAAGATACCCAGGTGGGATTGTCCAGTCAACCATTGAACCCAAGGGTCTGGAAGCTGGGGGAGAGGTCTGATTGGAAACACAGACTTCAAAGGTCTTTGCTTAGAGGAAGTAATGGAAGCCATGCGAATAGATAAAATTTGTGTAGAGTAGAAAAAAAGAGAGAGAGATACTGGTCCCGGCTGGCATGGCTTGGTGGTTGAGCATCGACCTATGGACCTGGAGGTCATGGTTCAATTCCCAGTCAGGGCACATGCCCAGGTTGCGAACTTGATCCCCAGTGTGGGGTGTGCAGGAGGCAGCCAATCAATGGTTCTCTCTCATCGTTGATGTTTCTCTCTCTCTCTCCCTCTCCCTTCCTCTCTGAAATATATATATATATATATATATATATATATATATATATATATATAGAGAGAGAGAGAGAGAGAGAGAGAGAGAGAGAGAGAGAGAGAGGTACTGGTACAAGACCCTGAAGAAGACCAATATTTAAAAGCCAGGCAAAGAAAGTCCATGTGGAATGGAGGTGCAGAAGACAGCAGGGATAGTGAATAGAGCAAGGAAGCCTGAGAAAGAAGAATATAAAGCGATTCAGAGCACGGATGCAGGAAATGGCCTTATTCATCTGGATGTAGTTACCCACACAGTTGAATGTTACACAGGCCATCAGAAGTTACCCACAAAGACTCTATTAGCCACACTCACTCAGATATTACCCCCACAAGTGCATGTTACTCAGGCTTACTCCAGTGTAACCAGTAGAAAGTTGGATATTACCCACACTATTCTGATATAACCCACACAGACTTGAGTGATACCCATATTCACTCAGATGCTACCAACAGAAAAACAGATAGCGTCCACACTCACATTAATATTGCCCACATCAGTTAGCTAGTACTCATTCATTAAACACACTCACTTTCATTTTATTATTGTCCACAGACAATTAGATATTACCAATGCTCACTTAAGTAACCCTTCTCTAGATATTGCTCTCACACATTCAGATATTACCCGTCAGACTCAGATCAGATTAACTCAATCAGATTAACATCTCACTTAACATCTTAACATCTCACATTTATACTCACTTAAATATTGTCCACTTGAATATTACTTCTGTCTCCAAAGAGACAGAGACAGAGAGGTGAGGGCTGCTAGAGCTTTAGAGGCACAGCGGTGAAGGTTGGATGAGGAAGGACAAAGCAGGTGCATTTGTGTGCAAAGTGACAGAGATTCATTCCAGATTCACTAGCAAGCATGTGTTGACACTTCTTGGTGAGGGACATTATGCCAAGTGCTAGGGAAATGCTGGAGAATGAGATGGGCATTGCTCCGGATCTCCAGAAGCTCATAGTCTAGTGGGGGAGACAGAGGATTACACATCGCCGCAATACAGTGAGAAATGCTGTGATAGAGAACAAAGAGAGAGAAAGAAGCACAGATTGAGATTTTATTGGGAGAAGGAGGCTGCATGATGAATGGCACTGGAGTGAGAGAGCAGTAGGAGGCAAAGCATTTTAGAGATCTGGAGACTTAGCTTCTATTCTGATTCTGCCCCCTACTTATTGTATGCTCTGAGCAAGTAATGTCACTGCGGGGTTTAGTTCAGAGCGCTCTTGTAATTAGCATTGACTTGACATCTACAACAGTTTCTGAATACGTTGGTATTTGTGATGAGAAAACAGCTTAATTTGGGGGCTAAGGTAAAGTCAGCCAAGGAAGAGAGAGTTGTAGCTCTGAGTCCTTCCTTCCCCAACCGGGAAGGCTCTGCCCCCTGCCCTCTTTCCCTTTAAGCTCTAGTGTCCCTCAAACTCAGGCCATGGGTGTGGGTGACCAGGCCAATTTAATTTAATTCAATTCAATTGTGTCTTGGTCTGCTTAGTTATGAGATAGAGACCCAAAGATGAACCCATATCCCAATACTCAATTCAAATGAATGGAGTCAGCCCTCTGTCTAGCCCAGAAACTCTAATGTCCCTGCTGTGAGTTCCTGCAGCACTTTTTGTGTTCCTCAACCTCCAATCCTCATCACACTGTGTGGCAATTATCTGTGTATATATCTGGGTGTTCCTTCCTCTTTCATGTTCATCTCTGTGCCCGATGCCTGGCATGCAGATGTTTATTGAATGAGAATGAAGGTTTGGAGATCATTAAAATACAAGGCAGAAAGTAAAAAGGGTTCTAATAGATGTGTAAGGAACATGCATAGTCAGAGGAAGGGGAAATTAACTCCAAAGGAGATAGATGTCCGGAGAAGTGAGCACTAGATCTCAGTCTTAGGGACACAGGTAAGTAGGAATTCACCAGATACAGAAAACATATTTGTGATGGAGGTGTGGGTTGGTGAAAGAACTTTCCAGGCTGAGAAACCAATGTAAGCAAGGGAGAGAGTCATAAGTGCATATGATGCCTTCAAGAAACTGAGTCATCCAGTAGCTTAAGTGGGTGCATTGCAGGGAGGGGGTTGGAAGACGATAAGGGCAGTTCTCAGAGAACCTGCACTTGCTAAAGGTTGCAGACAGTAGAGAGTAGGGGGAGGTGTTTTTTTAGACAATAAGGACCTGACCTATCAAATACTACAGGGAGGTCAAGTAGAATAGGCTTAGAAGAGACCTTTGGATTCAGCAGTTAAAGCTTAGTGACCTTGGGAAGAAGTGTCCAAGCAGTGATGGCAGGACAGATGGGGCACTGGATTGTAATGGACTGAGAAATGAACAGAAAGATGAATATAAACCTTTCAAGAAGTTTGGCTGCAAAGAGATTTGGAGTAAAGCTTGAGGAAAGATAGGCTTTCTTAAGGAAGAGTAGAGTTAGGCCAATTTAATTAAGTCTTGAGGGGTTAGAAGGGTAAAGGATTCAAGTTCATCATTTACTGAGTTGGGGGGGGGCGGGTTCTCTTGGGAAGCAGGGGATCTGGCTGGATAGTGGGGATTGGGATGAGTGGCATTGGAGGGTCTGGCTGAGCCGGGGACACAGGCCCCCTATTGCCACCTCTCTCTTTTCCTGCCCAGAATTGGAGCTTGCCATTAGAGTCACCCTTTATGCAGTGATCTTTCTGATGAGCGTTGGAGGAAATGTGCTCATCATTGTGGTCCTGGGACTGAGCCGCCGCTTGAGGACCGTCACCAACACCTTCCTGCTCTCACTGGCCGTCAGCGACCTCCTACTGGCTGTGGCCTGCATGCCCTTCACCCTCCTGCCCAATCTCATGGGCACATTCATCTTTGGCACAGTCGTCTGCAAAGCGGTTGCCTACCTCATGGGTAGGTGAGACAACCACCCTGCCCCCTTGCCCCTCTCCTCCTCTACAGTCCTTGCCCCATGTGTGCGGTGTTTCCCCGGAGACCGTTGAGAAAGTCACACTGGTGATTGTGTGGTTCAGGTTTCCTAGGTGACCCCTTCTTCCTTCTTGCTTAGGGGTGTCAGTCAGTGTGTCCACGCTGAGCCTGGTGGCCATCGCCTTGGAGAGGTACAGCGCCATCTGCCGACCACTGCAGGCCCGCGTGTGGCAGACACGCTCCCACGCTGCTCGTGTGATCATAGCCACGTGGATGCTGTCGGGGCTGCTCATGGTGCCCTACCCCGTATACACCGTCGTGCAGCCAGTGGGGCCTCGAGTGCTGCAGTGCGTGCATCGCTGGCCCAGTGCGAGGGTTCGCCAAACCTGGTGAGGGTGCCCATTCCTGGGAATCCCTTCTCCAGCTCCATCAGACGCTTAGGACCATTCCCCAGAACCTTCCCCAGAAGCTGCTCCTAAAATTACTACTCCAGTTCCCTTTCAGCACCCCCCCGCCCGGGATTCCCATTTGGGGCCTCTCCGCAGTTCTCTAGGCCTTCCCAGCAGCACCCCCAAATCCTAGAAACATCCGTCCTCGGCTCATTCCTCATCCGCGGTTAGGGCTGGACAGAGCCCCGCGTGACTGGCCTGTGCTCTGCTTCCAGGTCGGTACTGCTGCTCCTGCTTTTGTTCTTCATCCCGGGTGTGGTTATGGCCGTGGCCTACGGGCTTATTTCCCGAGAACTCTACTTAGGGCTTCGCTTTGATGGCGACAGTGACAGCGAGAGCCAGAGCCGAGCCCGAAGCCCAGGAGGGTTGACGGGTGGGGCCGGACCAGGTGCGTGAAACCCAGAGTGAAATCCATAAGGGGCCGGGCTTTGAAAAGTGGAGAAAAGGGGGGGGGGTGTCTACGGAAAGGCTGGAAATGGGGGGTCAGATAGGGGTTGATCTGGAGTTGAGAGGACTGGGCTTCCTGCCCTGAGCGCCCACTGTCTGTGCCTAGGTGTTGCCCTGCAGAACGGGCGCTGCCGGCTGGAGACCCGGCTGGCGGGCGGCGAGGACGGGGACGGCTGCTACGTGCAGCTCCCGCGCTCCCGGCCCGCGATGGAGCTGTCGGCGCTGACCGCACCCACTCCCGGGCCGGCATCCTGCCACCGGCCGACCCAGGCCAAGCTGCTGGCCAAGAAGCGCGTGGTGCGGATGCTGCTGGTGATCGTCGTGCTCTTTTTCCTGTGTTGGCTGCCGGTGTACAGCGCCAACACGTGGAAGGCCTTCGACGGCCCCGGAGCGCGCCGAGCACTGTCGGGCGCGCCCATCTCTTTCATCCACTTGCTGAGCTACGTCTCGGCGTGTGTCAACCCCCTGGTCTACTGCTTCATGCACCGTCGCTTTCGCCAGGCCTGTCTCGACACGTGTGCCCGATGCTGCCCGCGGCCCCCGCGAGCTCGCCCCCGGCCCCTTCCAGACGAAGACCCTCCCACCCCCTCCATTGCTTCCCTGTCCAGGCTGAGCTACACCACCGTCAGCACGCTGGGGCCTGGCTGAGGGGTGGGGGGCGAGTGGGGGCTAAAGCAGGACAGGCCGATTTTTCAAGCACTGACCCAATCAGACACACAAGAGACACAGACCCCCCCCCCCTCCCCCTCGCAAAAGACTGACACCCAACAGCATGGACTTACCCCCAATGCGCAGGAAAAGGTGGCTTATTGGCACAAAGTAAACAAAGCGGACCCCCACACAGAAAACGAGGCACACTTGCTGTGGCGTAGAAACAGGGCACTGACCTTGGATAGACTCAGACACCGCATCCCTAGCGGCGGACTATCCCTCCGCAGCAGGACCTCTATGACAGGGAAGACCGGCCTCTCACACACACAGCGTAATGGCACTGATTCATTTAGAGATCTGGAGCCCGGCACTGGGCTGACTCCTGAGACGCTCCAGGCTGCCCCCAGTTTGACCCCGCAGTGCCCTTCCCCAAGCAGCACTGGGTACACCAACCTCATCTCACAGCTCCCTGACTAACAGGCTGTTTTGCACTGAGAAGTCCCTTCATTCCTTTCCAATTAAATACTATGTCCCTGCCCCCGCCGACCTCTTCAATAAATAATAAATGCCTTGGCTTCCTCCTAAACTTCCTTTCTGGACTCTTCGGGGGCAGGTGAGGAGGCAAGGGGTTTTGTGATCTTCTCTGTCAGGTCACCCGCAGCAGGACCCCTTGCCAAAAAGCCCATGGTCTGAGGCTGGAGGAGGCTGTGTGTTGTCTCTGAGTTGTCATCCTGGACCCACCTCCACACCCATGTCATAGGGAGCAGCTGGACATGGGGGTGAGGGTGGGAGGTAGGATATCCATGACACTTCATGAGTCCTAAGCACATTCTCCTAAAGTGGCATCACTGTTAAGGTACTATAATAATAAATGCTTATTAAACATTTAATGAAAAGATAAAAGAAGCAGCACTGTATAATGAGACTCCGTTTGTTTAATATGTGTTTGAAACACCAGGGGTCAGACCATGATAGGTGAACAGAGACTAATTAAAGAGTAGAGCCTTGTCGTGCGCTCTTATCTGGCAGCAGTACCTGGCCACGCTTCTGCTCCACAGAAGCACCCTTACTGGTCAGCAGCAACAAAGGGGGTGTGGAGAGGGCTGGCCCTGAATAGAAGTCCCAGAGCCAGCCTCCCTTTTGACACTAAGACACCCAGCCCTGGCCGGTGTGGCCCAGTTGGTTGGGCATCCTCCCATGCACCAGAAGGTTCCTGGTTTGATTCCCTGTCAGGGCAAATGCCCAGGTTTGGGGCTCCATCCCCAGTAGGGGATGTGCAGGACGCAGCCAGTCAAAGTTTCCCTCTCACATCGGTGTTTCTCTCTTTCTCCCTCTCCCTTCCTTGCTCTCTAAAAATCAATGAAAATATTTTTTTAAAAACTGATCCAGCCCCAGAGAGACAGAGACAGCAACGTCACCCCCTACACACACACAATGATGAACAGTCAGGGAAGAACTGATGAGCTCATTAAGGGGACATACATGGATAATCATGTATGGTATGGTATGTTGGGAGAGGGCTTCCTTGACATCTCGTCTTGTAACAGATGAGTGAACTGAGACCCAAAGAAGAAAAGAAAACTGCTCAAGGTCATTCGATAAATAGGAGCAAGACAGAAATAACCCTTTTAAAGTGGACACTGAGTTGGAGATGGGAAAGAAGCCATACCCATCAGGGAGCAGACCCAAATGCCTGGTACTTATAAAATTGGGAGCCCTTTTTCAAGGAAAAGAATACAAATATACAGATACAAAATTGCCAGGGGACTCACCAGGGCCTTGGAAGAGGCCTGTGTGAGTGAGGAGCCCTGATATTTAAGCCTCATTAGCTTCACAGCTAATAATGCCTCTACCCACTAACTGCGCTGAACAAAGGCTGGGTGGAGCGAAGGACAGTGAGGAAGGAAAGTGGCTTTTCTGTTAAACGTCGCTGAGGTGGCTCCCAGCCATCCTTTTTACAAGCTCTAGGCTGCAAGAGGCAGGACTAAGGAGAAACGGAGGGAGAAGGCGTTCCAAGCTGTCAAGCACAGTGCTGGTTAAAAATAGAATCCCAGCTGGTCTGAGGAGCTGAAGGCAAGATACTGGGCCTTTCTCTCTCATGCCAATTTTTCCTGGATGGGGCTGGAGGGAGAAGTAGGGTTTCCCATAGGGTTCACAGCCCTCCTACCCTCCCACCCCCATCTCTGCCATCCCTTCTGAAAGCAATGCAGCCTTGAGGAGGGTCAGCCCCTTCAGCTGGGGCCTGGGCTCCTGTTGACCACCAGATGGCAGTGGGGAGTCCAAGGGGAAGGGCTGTGGAAAGGGCTAGCCTAGAACCCAGCACACTGTGCAGCCTTTAGTAGTGAATACTTATGTATTCACTCTGTGCTCTATCTAGTTACCAAATGTGGAATCCCGGGAGCCTCCCCATCTTTTGAAATATGACAAAACATTTCAGGTCCAGATTTAATGTCGCTGCCTCCATGAAGTCCTGCTTGGCCATCCTAACAAAGCTCATGTGCTCATATAGTACTGACTACCTTCTCTCGTCTATCAAAGTTATTTGTGTCCCTGCCTGATTTCCCATATTGGAGTGGGAGAAGCATGAGGTCATAGGAAGATGACTGAGCTGAGATGGAGATGGTGAGGTGATGGAAGGCGTGGAGATGAAATATACTTCTCAGTGCTATACGACAGGTGTTTTGTATACACAATTTATTTTATTCTCAGAACTCTTCAAAAGAACATTTCTCTTCATTTGACAAAAAAGGAAAGTGAAGCTGAAAAATTTAGGTCCTGCAGCTAGAATGGAAGCAAGAACTAAGCTCAGGTATCTGCCTCCAAAGCTTTTTCTCTTTCCATTATGCTGTATTGCCTTCCTTCAAGCCTTGAAGACCCGGGAAGGTTCCAGTGGTCCTGCCTTTTAAAAGTTGTGTGATTAAACAAAGAGAAGGGTCCCAAATAAATAAAATCCGAAATGAATGTGGAGGAGTAACCACTGACACCACAGAAATACAAAGGATTGTAAGAAAATACTATGAACACCTATATGCCAACAAGCTGGACAACGTGGATGAAATAGACAAATTCCTAGAAAAATACAATCTCCCAAAACTGAGTCAGGAAGAATAAAAAAATCTGAATAGGCCAATAACAACTGATGAAATAGAAGCAGTAACAAAAATTTTTAAAAAATCCCACCAAACAAAAGCCCAGGTCCTGATGGTTTCACAGGGGATTTTTACCAAACATTCAAAGAAGAACTAAACTTATACTCCTCAAACTATTTCAGAAAATCCAAGACAAAAGTACACCTACAAACTCTTTTTATGATGCCAGCATTATCCTAATTCCAAAACCAGATAAAGACACTACAAAGAAAGAAAATTACAGGCCAATATCCCTGATGAACATAGATGCTAAAATCCTTAACAAAATATTAGCAAATCACATCCAGCAATATATTTAAAAGATCATCCACCTTGATCAAGTGAGATTTATTCCATGGATGCAAGGCTGGTACAATATTTGCAAATCAATAAACGTGATACATCACATAAAAAAATTGAAAGACAAAAATCATATGAACATATCGATAGATGCAGAAAAAGCATTCAACAAAATCCAACACCCATTTTTGATAAAAACTTTCTGCAAAGTAGGACTAGAGGGAGCATATCTCAACATGATAAAGGCCATATGTGACAAACCTATAGCCAACATCATACTTAATGGGCAAAAACTAAAACCATTTCCCCTAAGAACGGGAACAAGAAAGGGATGTCCACTTTCAACACCCCTGTTCGATATAGTACTGGAAGTGCTAGCCATAGCGATCAGACAAGAAGAAGAAATAAAAGGCATCCAAATTGGAAAAGAAGAAGTAGAACTGTTATTATTTGCAGATGACATGATATTGTACATAGAAAACCCCAAGGACTCCATCAAAAAACTATTAGACTTAATAAATGAATTCAGCAATGTACTAGTAGCAGGATACAGAATTAATACCCAGAAGTCTATGGCTTCTTTATACACCAATAATAAACTCACAGAAAGAGAAACTAAAAAAAAACAATCCAATTTACCATTGCAACAAAAAAATTAAGATACCTAGGAATAAACTTAACTAAAGAAGTAAAAGACCTGTATTCGGAAAACTACAGGACATTGAAAAAAGAGATAGAGGAAGACATAAACGAATGGAAGAATATACCATGTTCATGGATTGGTAGAATCAACATCATTAAAATGTCCATACTACCCAAAGCAATCTATAGATTCAATGCAATCCCCATTAAAATACCAACGGAATATTTCGCAGACCAAGAACAAACTCTCCAAAAATTCATATGGAATAAAAAAAGATCCCGAATAGCCACAGCAATCCTGAGAAAGAAGAACAAAGTTGAAGGGATCACAATACCAGATATCAAGCTGTATTACAAAGCCACTGTTCTCAAAACTGCCTGGTACTGGCACAAGAACAGACATATAGACCAATGGAACAGAACAGAGAACCCAGAAGTCAACCCAAGCCATTATGCTCAATAAATATTTGACAAAGGAAGCAAGAGCATACAATGGAGTCAAGACAGTCTCTTTGATAAATGGTGTTGGGAAAATTGGACACATACATGCAAAAAAAATGAAACTAGGCCACCAACATACACCATACACAAAAATAAACTCAAAATGGATGAAGGACTTAAGCATAAGACAGAAAACCATACAAATCTTAGAAGAATCCATAGACAGCAAAATATCAGACAAAATATCAATAATATCTTTACTGATACAGCTCCTAAGGCAATGGAAACTAAGGAGAAAATAAACAAATGGGACTACATCAAAATAAAAAGACTTCCACACAGCAAAAGAAACCATCAACAAAACAAGGAAGCCCACTGCATGGGAGAACATATTTGCCAATGTTATCTCCAATAAGGGTTTAATCTCCAAAATTTACAGGGAACTCATACAACTTAACAAAAGAAAGATAAACAATCCAATCAAATAATGGGCAAAGGACCTCAATAGACACTTTTTGAAAGAGGGCCTACAGAAGGCCAAGAGACATATGTAAACATGCTCAAAGTCATTAATCATTCAAGAGATGCAAATCAAAATGACAATGAGATACCATCTCACATCTGTCAGAATAGCTGTCATCAACAAATCAACAAACAAGTGCTGGCAAGGATGCTGAGAAAAAGGAACCCTCTTGCACTGCTGGTGGGAATGCAGACTGGTACAACCACTGTGGAAAACAGTATGGAGTTTCCTCAAAAAATTAAAAATGGAACTCCCATTTACCCAGTGATCCCACTTCTAGGAATATATCCCAAGAAATCAGAAATACCAATCAGAATGGATATATGAGCCCCTATATTCATAGAAGCACAATTTACAATAGCTAAGATTTGGAAACAGCCTAAGTGCCCATCAGCAGATGAGTGGATTAAAAAACTGTGGTACATCTATATAATGGAATACTATGCTGCTGTAAAAAAGAAGGAACTCTTACCATTCACAACAGCATGGATGGACCTGGAGAAGTGAAATAAGTCAGTTGGAGAAAGATAAATATCACATGAGCTCACTCATTTGTGGAATATAATGAACATAAACTGATGACCAAAAACAGATCCAGAGATAGAGAAGCATCGATCGGACCGTCAAACCTCAGAGGGTAAGCAGGGGAGGGTGGGGGTAAGGAGGAGAGATAAACCAAAGGACATGTATGCATGCATATAAGTATAACCGATGGACACAGACACCAGGGGGGTGAGGGCATGAGTGGGGAAGGGGGGTAATGGGGGGATAAGAACACATATGTAATACCTTAATCAATAAAGAAAATAAAAATATATATATGCTTAAATATATCAATCTTTTCCAGTATGGTTAATGCATTTTTAGATAGTTACTTAATAAAGTCAAAGTCACAAATGTAAAAAATATATATAAATAAGTAAAAATAAAAGTTGTGTGATTGCCCTCTGGTGGTGCTCAGTGGTTAGAGCATCAGCCTACACACTGAAGGGTCTTGGGTTTGATTCCTGGTCAAGTGCACTTACCTGGGTTGCAGGTCCAAACCCTGCCCTTGGTTGGGGTGTGTGTGGGATGCAACCAATTGATATATCTCTGTCATATCCATGTTTCTCTCTCTCACTTTCTTCCCTAAAAAAATCAATGGAAAAATACTTTCACTCCTGGGGTGAGGATTTAAAAAAAAAAAAAAGCTGTGTGATTTTGTGCAAGTTATCTCAGTGAGTCTCAGTCTTAGTTGTAAAATGGGAATAATTACATAATCGTCTGCGGTCATGTGCTTTTTACAATAAGAAATATATATTTGGTATTTGCTCTTGTCCTGTCCCTGGCATAGAGCTCCTAAATCCTTGGAATTTTGTAAGTGTGAGGAGCCACAAAAGTGTCTTTTGTTTGTTAATGACATGCCCTTTGGAAAGCCTTTAGGTCACCTAAGAATGGCAGCTCATCAGTAAAGAAACCAACCAGTGATTAGAGGGTTGAAACTTTCAATTCAGTCCCTCTTCTGGGGGAGGGAGGAGAAGGGGGCTGGAGATTGAGTTCAATCACCAATGACCAATGATTTAACCAAGCATGTCTATGTAATGAAGCCTCCCTAAAAACCCAAAAGGACAGAGTTTGGAGAACTTCCTGGTAGATGAACACATGCAGATTTGGGGGAGAGGGCATGGAAGCTCCCTACCCCTTTCCCCATACCTTGCACTATGAAGCTCCAAAACAGTTTCTTGGCTAAGTCTCAGAAACTCTGGCTAATATGGGGACAAACCAGAAAGGGACAACCTTTGTTCCTTTGAGTTATCTCTGGAAGAGGATATGTGGGAGGGAAGGAAAGCAAAGGTAGGAAAGAAAGCAGGCCCCAGGGGTCAAAACTTTATTGTGGGATACAATGCCTAGAGGTGGGGCCCTCCTAGAAATGGTGGCCCTAATTGCAGACTCTAGCTGCTATGGCCCTTTAGCTGCTTCAAGTTCTCTGCTCCTCATTCAGAGTTTCCGAACCTCAGGGGGCACTTGGTCAGCCAGATGCTTGGCCCATCACTAGCACCATGCACAAAGATGAGCACCTCCTTCTTGGTAGGGCCCAGTCTTTTGGAAACAGAATTCTAGCCGAATTATGTAGCCACATCATGAGGGAAGGAAATAGTTAACCAATTAGGCCCACTGAAGTGGCACTTTGTCTTAATCATATAGTTTTGGGCCCTAGAATCCTTACTCGGTATCCTATCTAATAATAGACAAAGATTGAAATTGACTGTACCTTCGCTACGCCTCCCATTAGCTATCAGCAAGATATGCAAATTAATGACCAACAAAGATGGCGGTTAATTTGCATACGTAGGCATGAAAGTGGCTCCAGCCGCCAGAGCCTCGAGAGGTTTGGAGGCGCCTCCAGCCGGAGCAAAAGCCTGGGTCCTTGGTGCCGGAGGAAAACCGGTGCCGGCAGCCAGGGGAAGGGAAGGCCTATTGCACAAATCTTTTCGTGCAACAGGCCTCTAGTATATATATAAGGAGTGAGAGATAAAGACAGGGAAGGGCTCTTCAGGAATGGACACTTGAACAATAAGGCGGGTTTTAGTGATAAGGTTGTCCAATCTCCCAGGGTGAAACAACTGGGCTTTGAGCACTGTGGGAAAAGCAGAAACTCAAGACATTCCCAGCCAGGATACTTAATCCTCTCCATGTTTCAAGAAACAGGGCTACAACACAGCATATGAGCAAGAAAAGGCAGATGCAAAGGCCCCACCTGGACAGGGGCAGAAACTTCCAGGTGGAACTCAGTTTGTGGCCAGCGGGGAAAATCCCTTTCTTGCCTTAGACCAGAGATAACTCCCTGATCCTTCCAAATTTAATCGTATTGACCCTCCCTGAAGTAATGTGCAGCCCTTCGGGGCATGTGAAGGCCAGCCCCAAGGCTGCATAGATATATGGACCAGAAAAGGCCAGCACAAGAACCATGGGGTGGTAGAAGCAGGAAGTCTGGCTTTAAGCACAGAATTTGTAGATATTGCAGCCAGAGAGATGGAGGGCCCTCACATATGCCAGGGAACAGCTTCAGCCACCAACTTGGAATGGTGATGCAGGTCAAACCAAAACTAGACAGCAAAGGCGGGGATCTGGCCAAAGGAGACCAATAGGCAGCCACAGTCCAGGGAGCTGACACAGTTTCCTGGTATGAACACTGGTCTCATTGGCGGAAGGATCTGGTAACCAGTCTATCCCAACCCCATTTACTATGGAATGACAAGCTCTGGCTGGTTCCTTTCTCTTTCTGAGCCTCAGTTTCCTTCATCTGTCAGAACCCCTCACCTAGGGATATTTCACACCTTGCTATATAGTTGGGAGGGTTACATGAGATGGAACAGCTATCTCCCTCTGAAAATATACAAGCTCAGGAAGATTTTTATCAATCTACCTACCATGGAGATGATTTAGCACCCACCTCCATATGTAATCCAACGTAAAAATAATACTGAATCATATTATAGTGTAAGAAGTCCAATACACTCTGGCTTCCCCATGATGCGTATTTCAGTCTTTTATTTGAAATGTTGAATACTGGTTTACTTATTTTAATTTACTTATAAGTCATATACGCACCTAGTTTAGAGACTACTAGTTCTGCAACATTAAGACAAATAGCAGTCCCCAGCTCCCTGTCTTGCTCTTCTCCTTTTCCCCTTCCCCAGAAAGAATCACTTTCACATCTTTTATTCCTTTTTTTTTAGTATTTATCCCCATATGTTTTAATAACATGTTAATATTACTTCTTGGTTCTTCTGTTTGGCAGTATTACCTATTGACTACACACCATGGATGATTAGAGTTTAATTCTCATTCCCAGCCTACCAGACATACACACACACACACACACCCTCTTCCTGACCAATAAAATGGTAACATAATTTTGTTATTGTGATAATCAGGCTCCAAAATGATCCCCAATGATATACCTTTTTGTACCCATATCTCTATGTAGGGTTGTCCCACTTTAAGTAAGGCTGACCTGTGTAAGCAACAGTATAAAAATGTTTAATAAAGACAGGATCCAACCCTGCACTTGCATGACTTGGCCTCACTCACCTCACCTTAGCCCTGTCCTGTTGGTCCTATATTTAACATTTTGATGTTCTGTTATTCATGGACTTTTTCCCTTTTATTTTTCTAATATTGCGATAAAATACTCCTTATCCTAATCACTAAGTTTTGATGCCCCTCCAAATTGTACACCCAAGGCAAAAAAGCACCTCACTCACATCACCTTAGTCCCAGCCCTGACATATTCTAATAGCCTCTTAAGAAAGGATATGTGGACCCACGGCCAGGTGTGTCCTCCATTACACTAAAAGGTTGTGGGTTCAAATCCCAGTCAGGGCACATGCCTGGGTTGTGGGTTCAATTCCTAGTCAGGGCATTTATGGGAGGCAACCGATTGATATTTCTCTCTCACATTGATGTTTCTCTCTTGCATTCATGTTTCTCTCTCTCTCTTTCTCTCTCTCTTTCTCTCTCTCCCCTTTTTTCTTGACCCCTTCTCTAAAAAAGTCAATAAACATATCCTCAGGTGAGGGTGAAAAAAAGAGTGTGTGGAAAGAAAACGTTAATAACTTCATATCTATATATATCTAATTGTACCCTCACAATGGATTCATAGTTTAACCAGGTATATAATTCCAGGTTGGGAATATTTTGGAATTCCCGTATTTTGGAGATGTTATTCTTATAACGTCCAAAGTCATTGACTTCTGATCCTTTGGTTTACATAGTGGCTTTGATTTTGTAATTTTGTTGGTTATACAGCTCTGTCCTGTTCACAGTAGGACAGGACTCATTTCACAGTGGAGGACTAAAATAAAAGCTGATTGGAAGTTCTGAGCAGTGGATGGAGTTTGTCAACTTACAGCTTCATTGCAGTGTGATCTGGTTAAGCTGTTGGTTGAGGAACTCCAGATGTTGGTACCTTCAAGTCTTTCCTCTTGGGTCTTGGTCCACAAAGTCATTAGATACCTGTCCACCTATTCTTCAGTTTCCGAAATGTCATCACCTCCTCTTTTTCTCATCATCTCTGAGGAGTTATGCCTTTAAAAAATCCCTTTATGTGAAGTACAGTATAGGGAATATAGTAAAAAATAGTATAATAACTATGTTTGGTATCAGATGAGCACTAGATTTACCAGGGTGATCACTTCATAAGCTATATAACTGTCTAAACACTATGTTGTACATCTGAAACTACTTAATATTGTGTGTCAACTGTAATTGTAAAAAAATCAAAACAATCCCTTTAAAGTCAGTTAAGGCATCAGGGCAATGCTCGGTGTGTTGCCAGAGTGGTAACGAGATGGAGACACATTATCCACTTTGGCCAAGGATAAATGAGGAAATCCTAGTCCCAACCTCCTCTCACTTTCAATCATATTGCAAATACTGCATTTGGGGGGAGGGGGGGTACTGTAGTTTTAGTGAGGCTTAAAAGGAGAGCCAAATATTATGCCTAGTGTCAAAGTATAACCTTTGCTGGGAAGTGCCCTAGGCCTCTGCTTAGCTTTTCTACTGAATTATCCAGCACAGATGGGCCGCTTTAGGAGGTAAATTTGGACCTTTAAGGGAGCAAATACTGCTGATGCTGGTAGAGGTACAATTTCACTATCAGCCTATTCAGTGCATTCCTCAAGTAATCACTTTGATTATAACAATTATAATTTAACAATTATAACATCTGTTATTTTGTATAGGGAGCATGGGCAAGGCGGATGCTCCCGTACTGGGTCCCCATTGTCTGATCCTCGCCTGCCAACATTCCTCTCAAGGTCAGGCATGAAGGAGAGACCCACCCACGCCAGTTCAGGAGGAGATGCAAAGATGCGAGGTGGGATGTATCCACGGCCCAAGGCGGTTCAGTGCAAGGCCCTGCGGGACACAACCCGCGACACTTCGGGTTCCCGTTGGTACCCACCTGTGGGTCACCTTTCTCCAGCCCACCTGTGGGTCACCTTTCCTCGGTAAGCCCCTGGGAAATCAGATCTGCGTGTTTCTCACGCGCTGCGGAGCCACCCTTGCCTGGCCCCGCCCGCTCCGCCTGGGCCTCACGTGAAAGCTTTGAACTTCCAACGTCTGATGGTGAGAACCCGAACCCTGCACCACCTAAACGGCTGAGACCAGAAACGGCTGAGATGAGAGGAGGGAAAGAGGCTGAGCACGGGGGTCCCTGGCTGGGAGGGGCTGAGCACGGGGGTCCCTGGCTGGGAGGGGTTTTCAGGACGGAGCGGGAGAGAAGGAGAAGGAAGTGCAAAGAAGAGTGGCGAGGCCCCAGGAGGGTGAGCAGTGGAGGAGACACTGGCAACTGGAATGGGACTTAGTGAGGACAGCCAGGGGCCAAGGGTAGGGGGATTGGAGGGAACAAATAGGCTAAAGGAAGGCAGAGGAAAGTGAAAGAGAGGATGGAAAGTTGCCTTGGGGAGAGAGAGGACTTAGCAGGAGAGCCAGTGCGCTCTCTGACTGCAGCATTGCGGGTCCCTCACCAGGGACAGGAAAATGCGTGGAGCTGTGGAGCCCAGAGATAGCGCCTGGGTAAGCCTTGATTCTAATAGGTTTGGATGACTCCGCAGTGCTCTCGCTCCGCAGGGCGAGGACACTGCAGTAACTGTTGGGCTGGGCTGTAACTGTGGTGATCTGGCAAAATGCAAATCACTGTGACCATCCTAACTCCCAGTCACATAACACTTAACCCTTTCTGAGTGCTTCCCCTTGTTCTAATCTGATCCCTGCAACAACACTGGTGATGTCTGAAAATTAAAAAACACTGGTCATGCCTTCAGGTGGTTGAATTTTACGAGCAAAGAAGTTAAATCTCAAGTGAAAGGACCTGCCAGAATCATAAATCAAGGTTGGTTGTGGATCTTATTAAAGCCGGTATTGGCTTAGACTAGAATAAAAATAATTAGAGCAGAATATGACTCCGTGACACAGAGCCCACAAAAAGAATGTCTCCAGACTCAAAAATCATTCCCTCCTCACCCATAAAATCCAGGAAGGCAGATGCGCCCCACCCTGGTCCTTGGGTCTCCAGATCCCTCTGCAGCATCTCTGCGAGTCCTCCGTGTGGAGCTATCCGGCATGCCTTTAACTCGGAATAACAGTCATTTCAGAAAGTGGGAGCTGCCTTAATTGGCTCAGGCTGCTACACCAGAATACCATAGACCAGACGGTTTATCAACCACATACATTTATTTCTTACAGTTCTGCAGGCTGGGAAGTCCAAGATCAAGGTGCTGGCACGTTTGATGTCTGGTGAGAACCTGCTTCATAGATGGCCACCTTTTTGCTGTAAGCGAGACAAAGGGGCCTTTTCCGGCCTCTTTTATAAAAGGGCACTAATCCCATTCATGAGGGCTCCGCCTGCATAACCTAATCTCCACCCAAAGGCCCCATCTAAAGGGTTAGGTTTTAGCATAAGAATTCAGAAATGAGGGAAGACCGGAGACGCCAGTGTGCAGACCAGGCAGAGCTGGAAAGCACTCACTGCTTAGGGGGTGTCAAGTGTGGCCAGGTGAAATGATCACTCCTTTGTTCTTCAGGAGTGAGGTAGTGCTTGCTACAGCCTTCTCATCTCTTAGACTGGCTTACCGGCCCTCCTCTATTATGTTAGTGTGTGTTTAACCTTTCTTGTCATCCGTGTCATTTAGGGGTTCATTTAATCTATAGATGCTGAGCCAAGGGAGGATGGGGGCTCTGGAATAGTGGGTAGGAGCCAGCTACTGAGAGGTCTAAGGGAAGAACTTTCCAGGCAGATGGAATAGGGAGGGAAAGGCTCCAGAGCAGAAATGATCTTCCCAATTTCTGGAACCAGATGATCCCCAAGGCTGGAGCACATAACCAGGAAGTAAAGTCAGACCGAGGGGAAGGCAAAGGTCCAACCTCCGTGGGGAGGAGGGGGCTTGCAGGCTGAGGAATGAAATCTGGGCAGTGGTGGGCTGTCATAGGGATGTCCTCTCAGGGGTCCTAATTTATACTGCAGAACAGCAGAGGGGTGCGCAAGAGAACCTGGCTGGGCCTCCTAAATGAAGAAGGCTGATAGAGAAGATGCAGGGTGGACGAGAAAAAAATATAAAGTCCGCTAGTTTGCAGCGCAGATTGTCAGTGACCTGAGAAACCTTATTAAGAGCCATACTAACCTTTCAAGCCCAGAAAATGAGGGGTGTTTGGGAAGGTATTTGAGACCACAAACCCGGTTCAAAGCTGCAGACTGCCTTAAGTGACTTCCCTCTGGAGGACTCTGTGGGGTGTCCACCTCAGGATGGAGATGCTCCTTGCCATTGTCCTCTCTGTAGGAAAATGGGAAATTGTTTCTATTGTCAGTGGGAGTTTATGACTCACTGGCTCAGGGCTTGTCCTCTAGCATGTATAGTGAGGATATAGAAGTAGGGTTTTAACAGATTATCTGTTAGGTATGGTTACACTGAAGGTTAAAGTTCTAAAGGGTAAAAAATATGGGAATGCAGAACCACCTGGTAGATTTCAGGGTCTTAATGAGTTCCTACACAATCCCAGCTTTAACAATTTCACTTGAGGGAAAATGATGATATAGAAACTCTTACATATTTGTTTCTGAAGACTTGTTTTTAAAGTATTCACCCCTTCTGCCTGGGGTTTCTGTACTATTGCCACCTTATACCAAGCCATCATCCTGTCTCATCCTGATTATTGAAATAACTAATTTCTCTTCCTGCTTCCACACTTGTCTGAGTGAACCTTCTAAACACTAAAGCAGGACTTCTTTTTCCCAGTAACGGTAGGCTAGCTTGCTTGGATGAACCCTCCAGCAGAAAACAACTTGAAAGAGAAAAACTAGCCAAAGTATAGGAAACATTTTCTTAAACTCAATGAAGCGATGATAAATCAATAAGGACTTATCATGCCAAAAATGAAGGGAAGACATAAGAGGGGTAAGGAGGCAGGGCAGTTGCTTTTGCCCTGAAGGCACTTGCATTCTAATTTTCCCCAAATTAGTATCTTTTCTTTGTGATCGAGTTGGGTCCCAGTGTGCAGAGATCAAGCCAGGGGCCGGCAAAGGAAGGCGTCTAATGGGAGACTGGTGAACAGGCTCTAAGGTATCCACTCCTCCCCACCCCAAGTTTAGGGGAAGGGACTGATGACTGTAATCTAACCAAGAGAATGTGGCAATGTGATGGCATGTCGTCCCCAAGACTGTTAGGTTATAAACTTCTCAGTCTTGTTAGTACACGCGTGGCAAGGCGCTCAGGGCAGCTTCTGGCAAGCAATTAAAGCCACAGGTTCAAAAATCCCTATGAATCCCAACAAATACTGAGGAAATCAACACCTAGAGTCATCATAATGAAACTGTAGAAAAGCATAAAAACTACTAGCGAGCAGGATACATTATGTTTGAGAAAGAGGCATGACCCATGGGGAGATGCTTAACATTTGTTAAATGAATAAACCGTCACGCTATCGTTGGGAGCTTTTCCGCTTACAGCTCTGTGCCGTGTCACTTGACCTCTTTGAAACTCAGTCTCCTAGTCTGCAAAATGTAGATAACAGAACCTATTGTGTAAGGACAAGCATCACAGAACACATTGTGTAAGGATTAAATTTATACGCATTATACATAGAAGACTTAACAGCTCCTACTATATATTAGGTGCTTCTGTTCTATATAGATTCTCTCCCAAATTTAGGTTTCTAGTCTGTTCTATGCACATTTACTCTCTAATCTAGGTCTCCAGTCCAGACCTCCTTCCCAGTTCCAAATATCCATCTTGAAATACTTCTATACCTAAAGCATATTTCATTCTTCCCTTTTTAAAAGGCTAAAGGCTTCAGAAGCAGGTCCTATTGCAATAACACCTGTTCAGCTGGGGGATGGGGTAGTGAACAAGCATCTAGCTTAGGGTGGACCTGATAATTCCCTGACCTAAACTGCACTCAGCAGTGTTTTCTGAATCTCTGTCATGATAAGAATTACCTGGGGAAGTTGTTAATAATATAGTTTTGGGGTTCTCTTCCCCCTGAACAATATGATTCTTTAGATTCAGGGTAAAGTAGGTTTCAGTTGTTCGTGTGGAAAGACATGGAGGTTATGATGATTACAGTAGCTTTATTAACAGTGCACTTAGGGATAATCTCATTAGTGCTCAAGTTGCAGGCCTTCATTATTTACACATTCTTGTAGTCTCCTTGCTCCTCTGGCTGACACAGCCTGCCATGACGCCCTCCATGGGTGCAGGCTATTAGGGGGCACACGTGTGGTGCTTTAGCCATCACCTACTTCTCTACCTTTCACCTCGTAATCTCCCCTCACCAGAATTTTATTGCTGGGGATCACCAGTAACGTCTCATGTATGTTCTCCCGTGTGCCTGCTCCAGTAGTTCTACAGAGGTTCTGTTGATTGTAGAATCCCTAATCATTAAAAAAACAACCTAACCCAGTATAAATGGCAGATTTCGAAGGAATGTGGAAATCATCTGCACTTATAATGTCAGATATATTTTAAAATATTTCAATGTATTTTGATATTCAATTATATCTGAATAATTATGGGGGGGAATGAATATAATGCACCTACTTTGTTGGCAGGTGCACACATTCACTGTGCTTAGAAATTACCGGCACAGCTTCCATTTAATTACACATGTACATGGCCCTTGAAGATAATTCTCTCCTCTGCCCTTAACCTGAATCAGAGATTGGTTTGAGGGCATTACTGCTCTCAGCAGAGAGGTTGAAAGGACTCCTGTTAGTGTCCCTTTGCCACTCCAATGTGCAGAGTCTCTAGATTTCACCCAAAGGTTCTTTGGCATGCTTCCTGAGATGCAAGTCTCACAAAGTATAAAGAACTGCCATGTGAGTAAGTTTTTAGAACTCATTGCATCTGCTGTATGGTTCGATTTCTCCATGGTTTGACTAGCTAAATGAGTCAGCGCTGATATTTTTTTCTTCCTCTGATAAACAGTTTGATGAATCCCAGAGACTATTCAAAATCTGGAACCAATGCTAGAAAACCCTCCAAAAAGCAGGAAATCTTGCTATTATTTTCCTGCTTGGCTGTTGTATCCTCCGTGGTTGACAAGTCTCTCAGAGCCGGCAGGGTCTTTTTCTGGGAAGGCTAATCCTGGGAATGGAATTTCTAAAGTCCTGTTGAATCATTTTGTGGGGGCAGTGACTGGCTTACTAGAGGTTGCAAAAGCGGCTGTGTTCTTTGGAGCAAACTTGTTCAGCCATATATTAAAAGGATGTGCTCATCAAGCAACTTCACTTTTCTCCTTCTGCTTCTGCTTAGGGACTAGTTTTCCTTGCCCCTGAATGAAATCCCAGGTGGGTGTTTTATTTATATATATATATATATATATATATATATATATATATATATATATTATTGATTTCAGAAAGAAACGGAGGGGGAGAGAGATAGAAACATCAATAATGAGAATCATTGATTGGCTGCCTCCTGCATCCCCCCTACTGGGATCAAGCCTGCAACCCAAGCATGTGCCCTGACCCAGAATCCAATCGTGACCTCCTGGTTCATAGGTTGATGCTCAACCACTGCACTACACCGGCTGGGCTCAGGTGGGTTTTTATAGCTTTTCCTGACACTCAGAAAAATTAAAAACTCCCCCAGTCAAGTTTAGTCATAAATGTCTCATCTCAGTCATTGAAATATCCAGTGCCATGTAATAGTTAAAACTGAACTGTGGTTAAGGCAGTTTCTCCTTTCTCTCTTTCCCTAGCTCAGCCTGATTTGGACTGGAAGCCTGGGTAAGGGGAGTGAGGTGGGGGCTAAAGGGGGTGGGTGTGGCATAGCTGGCTTGTTTTCCCACCTAAAGCTTCTACCTCCCTCTACGGTGAGGGTCCTACAGGGCTTAGAGTAATGGTGGGAGGAGAGAAGAACTAGAGGAGGAAAGGTCTTTTTTTAGGGGAACTGTAGCACCTGGTGGTGCTGTTTCAAGGTCTTGGTGGGTGTTCACTGAGTCCTCCTGTTACGGGGCACTTTTGTGGGGCCCTGAGAGATGGCTCCACTGAAAAATTAGGCTTCAACATCTCTGCTGGATTCCGCATTTAATTCCAAACCCCTTCTGCCCACCAGCCTCTAGTCTAGCAGGAAGCCCACCTAGGAAAACAACCCTCATGCTCATTTTCTCCCCTCCCCATCTGGTCCACCAGGAACATGCTATGCTCTTCTGCATCCAGTGGTTTATGCACCACCGACTCCTGCCACTGCCTTTTGCCTTTCATCTTCTCCGGTAAGGGTCAAATGCCCACTTTAGACCTCTCAGTTTTAAAGGACTGTTTCCAACTGATCTTTCAAAACCCCTTCTCCAAAGATTTCAGGGGAGGAGGAGCTCAGCCTCCCTAAGGGAGAGGAGGTAGGAGGGGAAACGCCACAATGCTTCCACTATTTTTTCCAAAGTCTCTCTTGTCAAGTTCTTCAACCCCAAACCTTATGGGATTGAGGACTGAGAGTTCCTCTCAGGGTCACAAAACTTGATTCAGCTGGTCCTCACAGGTGGTCTCAGAATCCACCTTGCAGGAAGGGGACTTGCCTCCTACTATTTTCTCTCTGCTTCTGGGCCTCAGCTACATCCGAGACAGAGAGAGCCCATTTTGACAGCATGTTGTGCTTTTTAGCTCCACTGTGCACCCATGAAGTTTCATTTTAAAACCCTCAGAGGAGAAGAAAGTATCTCTCCCCTTTCAAACACTATTTTAGATTTATGAGGGACAGACGGCCTTTTTTTCCTTATGAACAGTCTGTCATAGTATATTTTTGTAAGAGTTCCCTTTTTTCTTTTTTAACCATTTAGAAATGAGACTTGGCAAGTCACCATGATACTGAGTCAAAAATAATTTTTATAGAGAAGTAGGGAAGCCTGCTATTTTCCTTGTTGAAAGCAGTTTAAGACAAATGCTTTTAGCTTTGTGGGTATTTTCTTTTTTACATTGGAAACAAACGTCAGGAAGATTTTAAACAAATTCAAGTTGTTTTTTAATGTTTGTTGTGGGGGGGGGTTGTGTGGGGGGGGTGTTTTTTTTTTAGGTTTGAGCTTTTCACATCAGGATTTCAGAAACATGGGAGAAGGTTTTTGGTTGTTTTTCCATTGTATATGGTCTGGCTGGTGATATTGTGGATGTTAGGTGGTCTGATTGGATGAAAGCTGTGGGGTGGTTGGGCTTGGGGAAGGGTTGTAAACATAATCCTAGAGTAATCCCCACCCTAGTTGGGGCCTGGGAATCATTGAATTACAGGCAGGTCCAGTAGGACCATATCTTTCTAGCATAAGGAGTGGCATCAATATCACCTTATGTAGGGGGGAAAATTGAGCTTCAGTAACCCTCTGCATTGTTTACAGTACATCCTTCCCATTATCTGCTGAGTCTATTGGAGCTATTTTACAACTCCCAAGTTGTAGATAAAGCAATGCAAAACATCTCTGCTCCCACCCCACCTCACCGCCCGCCCCCCCCCCCAAAAAAAAAGTTTGGGCTCCATTTGCTCATGCCTTTCAATATTTCTGATCCATAAAGGTGCCTGTTCTTTGGATTCTTCTTGAACTGGTATAACAACTCATCAGTTCCTTCTTTAATGTGTTAAATAAAATCGTTAATACATGTGTATGAGAATCAGGCTTTTTTCCCCTTTTGAAAATAACCTTTTAAAAGTTTTGGAGGTCTTCCACCAAGATGCCCATGGATTCATTCGACAGAGCCTGGTCAACCTGGTCACCAGAGAGTGCACCTCCTACAGGCTGCTTAAGCCTAGACACATCTCATCTTGGCTTATTGCTGCTTTTTTTTTTAAGTATATTTTTATTGATTTCAGGGAAAAAGAGGGAGAGAGAGAGAGAGAGAGAGAGAGAGAGAGAGAAAATATCAATGATGAGAGAGAATCATTCATTGATCAGCTGCCTCCTGCACACCCCACACTGGGGATCAAGCCCACAACCTGAGCATGTGCCCTGGCCAGGAATCAAACCATGACCTCCTGGTTCATAGGTCAGTGCTCAACCACTGAGCCACACTGTCTGGATGCTCACTGCTTCTTGGCTCCCAGAGGTGAATCCAAAGTGACAAAGCATCTTTGCTATTTTTTGAATTTTAATTTTCCTCTCTACTCATCCTTTTTTTTTTCTTTGACTTAAACAACAAAATTTTATTTTCTCACAATTCTGGAGACTAGAAGTCTAACATCAAGGTGTTGACAAGATGGTTTTCTTCTGTGGCCTCTCTTCTTGGCTTGCAGATGGCTGTCTTCTTGTTCTGTTCTCACAAGGTTTTTCTCTGTACATTTATACCCTTAGTGTCTTTTTTCCTCTCTACTAATATGTCTTGTTTTGGGTTTGGGTTTGGGTTTGGATTTGGGTTCATTTATAGCCAATACTCATCAGTGGCAGCCATGACTGAGAAGTTGGTTTTATGGACTGACCATTTGGTGACTTCTGTAAATGGGCTATAGAAATCTAGTCTCTGTTGGATGGGAGCTAGAGGAGAATCTGGATTGTTAGTCCTATTGTCTATTTTGAGCCCAAATCAATTAGGAATCCTGTGCCCATTGGAAAGGAAAACAAGTCTTTCATACCAGGACTGGGGAGATTTGATGTTTCTGTATTTACTCTTATTCTATGACTGAAATGAAATTTTAGGACTGAAACTACAAACTCTGTCTCTGTGTGTCCATGTGTCTATAGTTTAGAAAGGCCTTTCTCTTTCATTGTGTGAATGTGTAACATCCTCCTACCTCCATAGGGTATTAATTAATTTGATTATAAAGTCTCATGCTAAAGGAGTTCTTCTCTGATTGGCTGATAGAGATAAATAAGTGTTTAAATAAAGTGACTATTCCTAAATTCCAAGAAGTAGTAAAATTGAACTTCTACATCTTTAAATGTGCTACATTAATAAAATGTTCTTACAGAAACAAACCCAATAACATTTTAGAATTCAGGTTCACAAATTTAAGTATATCTCTGGAAAATGAGACTAGTTCAATATTTGGGGTTTGATAAAAACAGCTGTATTTTCTCTGATTTATTTGTGTTAAGTATAATTCTTAACAATATTCTATGTATATATGTTTTTTTCTAAATGTATATAGGTTTACTAATTAAATAAGTTAACATTACTCCTACTGCTTAAGAATATGAAAAATGGAAATTTGTGTTTAACTAATGAATCATTATTCTGAAAACTTTATTTCAACAGTAATTTAATTTTGTAGTATGTCAGCTTACAAATAATTTCTAAGAGGTTTAGATAAGTTAAAACCTTAAGCTGATATCAAAATTGAGTTAAGCAAAGTTATTTCTAAGTAAATAGAATACTGAAGCATTAATTACTAAGCACACTTTTATGTTTTTGATTTTTATATTTATACACTGCAGAAAATATATATTTTATATTTATACACTGCAGACTCTTTGAGTCTGTTAATTAAAAAAAAGTGTTCACTTTTGCCACTTTGATAAGTTGTGCTAGAAGGTGTGTGTGACTATGAAAAGGTGTTATATGTATTTATTAGCCCTGCTAATCTATTAAAAAACTGAAAAGCTGGTATATGGCAGAGTTCACAATTATCCTCTACTTTTCCCATGCCCCAGTTTTCTCTGTGAAATAGAAGTTGCTTTAGTTAAAAGTTATAATTTATATTAGTGGTTGGGGCTATATTAAGGACCAACAGAGAAATACAATTGTGTAAATGCTTATGTTTTTCAAGAAGAAAAAAAAATGTTTTCTCCTAAAGTAACAGTTCTCAGGGTTTTATGTTGTCAGCGAACCATGGTCATTGGTGCCAATTCAAACCACCAACAAGAATCCCCAATTTGGGGTGTGGTGAAGAAGAAAACTTTATTCAGTGCAAAACAGCTCAGTTGTGATACAGCACTGGTGTGAAAACAGCACAGCTATGAGGCGGCCCTGGGGCCAGGCCTCTCTAGCTAGACAGCTCTGCTCAGCTCCTCACTGGTCAGCTCTGCTCTGCTTCATCCCACTCTGCTTTGCCCTGTGCTGGTCTGTCCCACTCTGCTCTGGGGAGGCATTTTTGGGGTTTCAGCTCAGCCCAGGAAATGCAGTCTTCTCTGGAAAGGGAAAGAGTGCTCTCAGAGCCAGGGGAGCTGACTTTTATAAACCATAGCTCCATCCCCCTACCCTCACCCCAGACCCTGACAAGCCACCATTCTACTTTTATTTGCCGTGGTTTAAAAAACCAGAGGGAAAACTATGAAATGTGTTAAAATCTTAACAAAGTTTGCTCAATTTTTGATGGCCTAGTTTCCTTGGTTTACTGTTTATTTGCCTTCACCTATAATATGAAAAGTTTGTTCTCGATTACAAAAAATTTTCTTACCAGAATAATTTTCTATGTTTTATGTTAGCTTTATTATGTTCTTTATTATTTTTTAAAAAGCAAACAAAAGAGTCTCACTTATGAAAGAGCTAAGGTTCTTTACAATCATGTTACAGTTCATGCTTATTTTTAGATGTCCTATTGTCACTTTCAAATGGAGCCAACTACTGTGTCTTAGGAACCCATGACCTTATCTTAAGTGTTCAAATCTCCTGACAACTTTTCATTTTTGCCTCCCTGAAATACAAACATTTGTTCCTTTACCTTATAAAAGAGAGGTGTTAAAAATAATTTCGTTTCACTTGTTATGTTACTATTAATGTGTTTCATGGAAAGAGTCATCAAATCACAAAAGGTGCTCAGACTTTCCCAGGTTAAAATTGTACAGGTAAAATATTACTGATGTCAATATTCTAGGTTGTGAATGTTTCCTGGGAAGTCCCTGGAGATTTGTCAAGTGTTTCTATTTACCGGTGTCCTGACGGTGCTTTGCCTGATGTTAGGTAATAGGATGTTACCAGTCATAATGTTTGTTATTATGTAAAATGTTTACTTAGGTAGAATCTTACTTTTTAACTTGAATTTTACATCTTCTAGGCCAGTGGTTTTCATTTTAGAATAAACATCAGACTTACCTGTACAGTTTAATTAAAACAGAGATGTTTAAGAAATACTCAGAATCTACTGACTTGATATTCTTGATGCATTCTTGGTGTATTCTGAGTATATATATATATTAGAGGCCCGATGCATGAAAATTTGTACAAGAGTAGGCCTTCCTTCCCCCGGCTGCCGGCACTGGCTTCCCTCCAGCACCTGGGACCCAGGCTTCACTCCGGTCGCCACTGGCAGGCATCCGGGACCCGGGCTTCTTCGCTCCAGCCCCGGCTTTATCCGGAAGGACGTCCAGAATGATGCCCGGAAGGATGTTTGGTCTAATTAGCATATTACCTTTTTATTATTGTAGACTAGAGGCCTGGTGCATGAAATTCGTGCGTGGGAGGGGGTGTCCCTCAGCCTGCCTGCACCCTCTCCAATCCGGGACCCCTTGGTGATATACAACTGCCTCTCGCAATCTGGAACCACTGGCTCCTACCTGCTCACCTGCCTGGCTGCCTGATCGCCCCTAACCACCTCTGCCTGCCTTCCTGATAGCCCCTAACTGCTCCCCTGCTGGCCTGATCGCCCCTAAACACCTCTGCCTCGCCCGGCACCCAGGACCCAGGATTCCCTCCTCCAGCCGGTCGCAGGCACCCAGGACCCGAGCCGGCTTTGCCCAGGCCAGCTGCAGACGCCCAGGACCACGGGGTGGGTGTCTTGTCCCTCTCCCAGGCCATACCCACAGGCGCTGGTGCCCAGGACCGCAGGGCGGGTAGCTTGTTCCTCTCCTGGGGCCAGAGCCTGGCTGGTCCCCATTCCTCTTTTGCAAGCTCATTTGTGCCTGGCTGCTCCCCATTCCTCTCTCCCCAGTGTTGTGTGTCTGAGCCTTTATGATGTGATGGCATGAGGGCATGATGACCATTTGCATATTAGCTCTTTATTATATAGGAGATATATATATATATATATATATATATATATATATATATACAGGAATATATATATAGACAGGAATTTTATATATCTTAATTTTTCTCTGTAAAAAGTATGTTCATTTATTATTATAAACCAGATGTAATATTCACCATCTTTGAAAATATCCTTAATCATTATCCATACTGACATTGTGTCTAAAGACTGACTGATTTGTATTAGCTTTCCTTTACATTACACAGAAACCACCAACTTTTCTTGTCAGTTGTATCATTCTTGTTATGAACCCTCTTCAGTTACTACCAGTCATTTTAAGTCTTTAGCACCTACAGATAGTTTTCGTATTACGCAATGCTCCCTTGAAGGCTCTGCATTCAGCTACAAGCCAGAATTCACATCTTCACAAAGAAGCATAGTCTCAGAGCCCATGGAAAAAGACTGTACCTTGTCCTTCCAACTATTAACACTTTGAAGACTAGATCTTGGTACAGGTTTCTGATGTCGCTTAAACAACCTTCAGTGGGCAGAGTCAGTATTTCCAAAACACTTTTGAGTCAAGACACCAATGAGTTCATGTTCATGAGTCTGCTAATCCGAGGTCCAGCAGAACAAGAATTGATTACATAGGACTGAATGAACTCATGAGATGATTGTGGCTATTTGAAATATTGTTGATGATGTTTTAATTTTCTATTTCCTGGACATATAAGGAAGCCCTTTCTCTTATTAGGTTATCTATAACCAACAACAATTTATTAGATTCTTGTTTTGTGCACTGAAATGGAAAATTTTTAAGTGATATCTTTTTTAAAAAAACATATTTTATTGATTTTTTTACAGAGAGTAAGGGAGAGGGATAGAGAGTTAGAAACATTGATGGGAGGGAAACATCGATCAGCTGCCTCCTGCACACCTCCTACTGGGGATGTGCCCTCAACCAAGGTACATGCCCTTGACTGGAATCGAACCTGGGACCCTTCAGTCCGCAGGCCGACACTCTATCCACTGAGCCAAACCGGTTAGGGCCCATTCCTCTCTTGATAATCTTCATAGAAACGTCTCAGTGACTCAGGAATTCTGGGTGTCACAGTGCTCAAGGCTTGAGTGAAATGTTTTTTCCTGATGCATTTGGCTTCAATGTCTTCTCCTAGCGCCAGAAGGGCGGCCTCTTCACAGACGGCAAAGACCTCCGCTCCAGAATATGTGTCCGTTTGGAGGATGAGTTCATTCAGATCAACATCCTGACTGATTGGCATCGAGTGAAACTGCAGGTTAAATATTTCCTTCCTTGTTGCTGCATCTGGTAAAGGCACATAGGTGATTCTATCGATTCTTCCAGGACACATCAAAGCCTTGTCTATCCTATCTGGGTGGTTAGTAGCTGCCAAAACAGTCACATCCTTTAAGTGTTCAATGCCATCCATTTCTGTAAGGAGCTGAGCCAAAACACGGTCAGCTACATTCCCAGCACCTGAAGAACTGCCCCTTTCAACTGCTAAGGCATCCAGTTCATCAAAGAAAATAATGGAAGGAGCCACCGCTCTCGCTTTGCGGAAGATCTCTCTAACAGCAATTTCAGATTCACCAACATATTTATTCATTAATTCAGGCCCCTTTATTGCTAGAAAATTCAGTCCACTTTCATTGGCCAAAGCCTTTGCAATCATCGTTTTAGAGCAACCAGGTGGCCCGTACAGAAGAACTCCTTTAGGTGGCTGAATACCCATTCGGGTGAAAGAATCCGGATGTTTCAAGGGCCATTCCACAGCCTGTTTCAATTTCAGTTTGACATTTTCCAGTCTTCCTATATCTGACCGGGATACACTTGGGACATCAACTGCAACCTCCCTCATGGCACTGGGCCTGACGTCATTCATTCCCTGCAAGAAATCATTCAGAGTAATCTTCACCGACGCAGCCACCTTGCTGTCAGGGACGTTAGGCTGTTTCTTCAGGACTCTCCGGAAGGCATTGAGACCTGATTCATTACACAAGGCTTTCAAGTCTGCTCCAGCGTATCCATGTGCATTGTTTGCTAACTGTAGCATCTCGGCGTCAGTGAGTACATGCGGTACCTTTCGAAGCAGTTTCTGAAGTATATCTAGCCGGTCCTGAGCATTAGGAACTCCAATCTCAATTTCTTTACCAAATCGTCCAGGTCGGCGGAGTGCAGCATCCAAAGCATGAGGACGATTTGTGGCCCCAATAACTAATACCTGTCCTTCACTTCCTTCTGAACCAATACCATCCATCAGTGTTAGCAGTGAGGCTACAACTCTTTTTTCCACTTCATTCTGAGCCCCTTCTCTTTTGGGGCAAAGTGCATCCAGCTCATCAATAAAAATAATTGATGGACGCCGCAGAGTGGCTTCAGCAAATATCTGACAAAACCTTGCTTCAGTTTCCCCATAGAATTTGCTTATAATTTCAGGACCATTTATTACAGAGACATAGGCTCCAACTTCATTAGCAATAGCCCTGGCAATCATTGTCTTTCCAGTACCTGGAGGGCCATACAGTAACACTCCTCTAGAGGGAGGAATTCCGTAACTCTTGGATGGTTCAAGCTGCTTGAGAGGATGTTCAATTATTTCTCTAATTGCTTTCAGCTGACCATTTAAGCCTCCTATCATGTCATAAGTTACTTTGAACTGGTTGTCTTGCTCTTTTGAATTTGTACCAATATTTGTAAAATTGACTCTCGTTGTTGAAGAAATGAAGTAGAAAGTATCAGTGTTGCACTTGGCTCCCAGATTGGCTGGCTTTAGGAATCTCTCTTCATTGATAAGGTACTCATTTCCTCCTCTGGCAGACGCAAAGCTACATTCAAGACCTGTAACTTCCTCTGGCCCAAGCCCACTGCTGCCACCAGGACTCTGTGTGACATTGGACAAACTGTCACCAGTTTTATTTATCTTTCTGTCATCTTCTGGTTTGCAGGGAGTACTGCTTGATGGTGGGACCTGAGGCTCTTCCAGATCCAACTGGCTTAACTGTAAGGACATATGGAGGGTACTGGCTTCTATGCTGGACCGTTTCGAGGCCATTCCCTGAGCATCAGTATCAAAGTCACTCTGAAGCCTTCTCAGTATCATGCCATCTGCACCTTTCACTCGCAACACTTGCAACATGCATGGTCGTAGATAGAATGTAATGTATAGAAAGTTGCCTGGTAAAACAATCTTGCCATCTAGTTTTCTCAGAAGACAATCAGCCAATTGCTCTTCATTAATATCCACATTTTTGTCACTCTTGTTTTCCATGTAAACTGGTAAGCAGCACTCGTCCGCCAATAATTATATTTGCAGACTTCATAGTGCCGAGTCCGAGTTGAACAAGGGAATTCTGGAACTTTTTAGGAACTTTGTCATCCTTTTCTAGGTTGATCGCCGCCAGGGTCCCAGTCGCCGCCGCGAAGCCAGCTTCGGGACAAGCAGCCGAGGCCCCCGCCGGAGAGCGAGCTGTGGAGGGCCGGGGCGAACCCCGGCCGGAGCTCCGCTTGGAGGGTTTTCTGTTCTTCTTCAAAAACATGCTCCACAGGCAGCCTGGAAGCTGAAGCCTTTAAGTGATATCTTATTCTCCCTGCCTAACTCACTCTCCCAAATTCAGAAACTTTTATCAAATATTTTTACTTTTAAATGGCAATATATTTACATAGGTTCAATAAGAATCAACCTACTTTTTTACTAGATATAAGTGGAAAAATTGTTTGTGCAACTAAAGCCTTGTCTGGAATGTCATATTTAAGAATGATGCTTATATAATTGGGTACAACCAGCCACTGTTTTTTGGTGTGTTTTTTTTTCAAAAAAAAACTGTTTTAAAATGTTACTGAATTCAGCTGTTCACACCAAATTATGAAGTATGAACTAGCCACTTGCACTTTTTCCTTTGTAAAATGGTTGTCCCTACAAAATATTTTTAAATAATAATGTCAATATTATTCATTTTTTATTTCAATCACAAAATTCAAAATCGGCTGTTTTCATCTCTTGAGTTTGGGTGATTTTTCCAACTTTCCTCCATGTTGCTTACATAGGAAAAAAATGCTGTTATCAAAAATACTTTTTTATACTTCAATTAATTTGTTTGTTATGAAGATTAGCTACTCAAAGCAGTGCTGTTTTTCTTGTCTCCTTCTTAAATATCCTTCACTATAAACACAAAGACCTAAGTCCATTTACTGGTGCTCCTCTGAGTGGCTGTGATACAGCTGAACAGTTTTCCTCTGCCAATTCAGTTAGAAACTGTCCTGTATGAATGAAGTCTATTTGCAGGGAAATGCCTTCATGTACTTTGGGAATTCCTAACCTACTTCTCAATAAAAATTCCTCCCCATCTCTGCAAAATACATCCCAGACCAGACAGGCCAGATCAAGTAGTTATATTTGAGATACTGTGTGAAGATCCAGTCTATCAAGTATATGTCTGGTGCAAGGCCATAAGACTTGAGTGAAGAAATAGTTTGAAGAGATTGTCCTCAGAGAATGCTTCAAATATTCTAAAAATTTCAACATCTTGCTGCAATCCACACAGAAAAAGGCCAGCTGGAATGACTTATTCATGAGATTTCCAAATGCAATGAAGGCATCTACCTCTTCCTAATTGAGAATGTGTCCTGCCTCACTGAAGGACATCCCTTGGACATAATTAACATCAGGCCTGTAGCATGAATATGGCCCCCAAGATGCTGTGTAAAGCATCATAATATGGGTCATCCTTGTGCAAGGTGTAGAGAGATGGAGATGCATCGGACATGTCCAGCTCAATTCCAAACTGGCATCTGTATCATCAACAGATACTCCTGCATTTAAAGAATGATGTGTTTAAAGAGACCGTGTTTTACTGAAGCTTTTCCACCATTTCTTTCCTTTGGAGAGAAATACTTCATAAAGTTCAGGAGTGATATTTAGTTCTCTTCCTACAGCAAGGCTCCAAACTTCTTCATGAACACTAGAGGGCAACCTCTGCACCTCAATTCTCCAGCCTTCTTCCTACTATGTATTATTTCCCAATTGGGCAGCATTTCACTGCTCCAAATTACCATTGTATTTGCAATATTTTCTTCCTGCTTACATGTTTTTTTTTTTTAATGTACTGCTTTAATTACTCAATTTTGAGACTCAGCTCAACGGTCTAATGTTCTTGTCTGTGAAGTAAAGCTTCTTCCACAGATTTGGCAGGAAGGTTTCCTTGGATTTGGCAAAGATTTCTTCAACAGTACATAAAAGCAATCATATGATGGCCTGTATTCAGGAATCGGAATGGTAGTAGAAAGAGGCTCAAATTCAAAATTGTTATGTCTTGAAGACTGAAGCGGTGGTTACAGGTCCTCCCTGCTCTGCTTCATATTCCTGCTGCATTATTTTTGGAAGCTTTCTAAAGATTCTTTCCGGAAGGGACTTGACCAAATAATTTCCAACCAGCAGCACTATGGACTACTGATCTGAGCTCCTCCTGTCCTTTTTGGGAAATGTTTCAGACAACCGGGGGCAAGTGAAGGGGCTCTCTGGAAGTTAGGAGAAGGGAATCATACCCCCTGCCTCCCAGCTGCTCCAAATACACTACCACCAGGCAGCTGCCTTGAGGAGAACAGGCCGCCCATGCCAGCAGCAACCTCGTTGCCAGCCCCCTCCACGTGGACATGACCACAGAGGCAAGGGAGGAGGCTCTCTGCCAACCTGGAGAAGCTGTCACCAGTGCCTGACCAGTCACCTTTATGGAATTAACGTTGACTTTATGGAGACAATGCTGAGAAAGCTCTCCTGTTGCCTGGCTTTCAGGGTCCAGCCTTAAAGAGGTCACTCCCATGGCAGGCCATGAGCCTAGAGATGTGTAGAGAACTTTGAGAAAAGAGGAAGTCACCTAATTTGCAGGGGTATTGCAGATGAAATCCAGTGGATAGAGTTTCTTGGACATGGTTCTTAGCCTCAAGACAGCGAGTAATAGACTTTAGAAGTCCATCCTGAGATTCCTATGGAAGCCTCTAGCAAAGCAAACTTAAAGAAGGCTTTTATGCTAAATTAGCATTCTTGCTGCACCTATGTAAATACTCAAGCCAAATCTAATGAGGCCAGAATCATTTCATGATCAAGAATCATCTTCAATCTTTCGCTGGCAGTGAGATGATTACATTGTACAGGACTTGGAGTGGCCACAGCCGCAGAAGAGGTGAGGTAGCAACACCTGCCCCAGTGACTCTGGCCCGAGCCACCGGCCAGTGCACATGCCTAGCAGCATCAGCAGAAGGAACAACCAACCACAGCCCTGCATGAAGAGCTGAGGCGCTGTGGCGCCCACGGGAGTCCAGTCCTGGCCAGCCTGGAGGAGAAGTACCCCGAGGAAGGCGGCCCAGCTAGAAGTCCTGGCCATTGTGCACTTCTGCTCGCTCTTTCTGCCTGCCTGACTTTGAGATCGAGGAGTTACAAGCAGGTCTTCACCTAGACGACATAGAGTTTATCAGTGACCAGATAGCCTGCTTGCTTCTGGGCTGCTATCAACAGAGGGGTGTCACATTTCCTGGTTCCAGAGGTGGCTGATGTAGCCATCCCACTTTGAACAGAATCCTATAAAACAAAATCAAACCCAGGTGGTCAAAATAACTTTTTTCCTAATCCCATGCAGAATTTGTGGAACCTTGAAAGCTCACTGTTGCAAGACAATGGAAACTCTAGCTGATTTGAAGGTACTGGGAGAGTGAAGTAGCAAGTTCAATGTCACAGGCTTCTGGTGAGAAACACATGAAATGCATGTGTGAAAGAACAATGCAATGTTATCAAGTGCATCCCATCTATCCCACAGTTAGACAACAAGAACAAAGACAACACAAACAAAGAAAACAAGAACAACAAATGTTTATTTTATGAAGGAGGAAAGCAAAGAAGGTTAGCAAGAGGAAGCCCTGCCCAAGGCACAATATTTAGAGGAACACAAACTTCCTAATGTGAAGGTGGAAAGACTCTCAGTAAGAACTTCCAAATATCATTCAAGCCCAAACTTAACACTGAAAGCCCCTTCAATAGGTAGTGATGGATACAATGCATGAAGATACCCGAGCAGAAGAGGATGGTCACGGAGGACAAGGTGATGGGGGCGTAGATGGACATGCGCTTCTCCATGGTCCCCCAGATCAGGCAGAGGTAGGGTCCAGGGAGCTATCAGTTCTGCAGTGGATAATGGCTTGGCTCACCAGTGGCAGGTGTTGGTACATAAGAACCAAAAACAAGCACTGTGTGCCAACCGGCAGGAGGAAATAAAGGAGGTACAGAAGCAAAAGCACCTCTTCCTGGTGGAAGTTCAAGATGGACTTCGGAGAGGGGACATACTCCTGGATTCCCACCATGGAGCCTTCCTCCACTTCAGCTGCCACTGACTCCACTGACTTTGACCTTGATCTGTTTATGAATCTGAGCCATGAAGAATTCCATGAGTAAGAAGAGGGCTAGGAAGACGAAGAAAAGGAGTACCAAATTCCCACTGCAGGACTGCTAAGACTTTTCCCAAAACAACCAATCAAGCAAGGACAGGTGACACGGCACCAGAACTCTTCATGGATGGGGGACCAGGGCATGCAGACCACACCGCAGTGAAGCCAGACCACAGCTGCTGGCACCCTGTAGTAGCCAGATTTGTCACTGGCCAAAGAGTAGAATACAGGGGTCACTCCCGCCACTGCTGCTGCAGCCATCTGCTCAGCTTCTCAGGGGACATTGTAATCTGAGACCAAGAGAACTGTGACCACATCTCAGGAAGGGAGAGAGAGAGAGAGAGAGAGAGAGAGAGAGAGAGAGAGAGAGAACACAGGGTCAGAACGTGAGAGCAGGTACCAAAAATCCCAAGCACATCTGAAAAGCCTGCTCAAGTTTGAGATCCGCCACCAGCACTCAGTTTTTACATAAAGCAGTATTTGCACACCCAGGGGATGGTTATTCCTTTCTCCACATTTCGACCTATGTTAAAGGCTGTCCACCTCTGGACATGCCGACCGCATTACAATATATGTATGTCTCATCTCTCCTACTACATTAAAAGCTTCTGGAGGTCAGGCATCAAACTTGGCTCACATTTACAATGCTCATATCATCCAGCGCAGACCATTACACATAAGTACTAATTAGATGTATTATAGAATTGTACACTTGAAACCTATATAATTTTATTAACGTCTCCCCAGTAAATATTTTTTAAAATAAAATACACATTATTAATAAAATATGAATTATTTTTGATATTTTATTTTACAATTTTGAAAATTGATTTTGAGAGAAAGAAGAAGGGAGAGGGAGAGCGAAACATCAGTGTGAATGGAAACTGCTGAGCCTACAGCCTGGGCATGTGCCCTGACCAGGAATTGAACCAACAACTTTTCAGTGCACAGGACACAGGATGATGCCCAACCGAGCCGCACCAGCCAAGGCTCATTTTTTAGATTCTTTTTTACCAAAAGTGGGGAAACTGATTATTATTCTATTTCTAATGCTGACAGAAAAGGGAAAAAATTGTTCTTAAATGGAAAATTATGTGCTGTCACTCTAAAGCACACCTGGGTTGTCTGATTCTGTAAGTTGTAGGTAACTAAGAGCATTGCTAAATAATTCCTGCCCATAGACATGCAAACAAATTCTGTTCAGGGGGAAACAACCAAAAACAAAAGAATTTTGGCTCTATTTGCACATTAATTACAATATTCCTGACCTATACCTGTGTCTGTTCTTAGGAATCTCCTTTGACCTAGTTGTAACACTTCACTAGTTTCCTCATGAATTAAATAAAATTTTTAACATAAAGTTGTTATATCTGCATATGACTCATGATTTTACCTACTTTTGAAAATTTTATTTTAATGCCTGCATAAAACTAAACCATCCTTTAATGGCTGGTCTGCATGAACCTTGGGTTTTTACATCAGCCACACACGGCCTAGCTATTTTCAGACAACAGTGTCAAAGACACTTTTGAGGCAGCCCAGTTTGGTGACCTTTCAAGCAACCTAGCACAGGAACTTTCTAGAAGTTTTATGATAGCAGCCTCATTCAGAAGCCTCTTGATTTTCCTGTTCTGTTTGAGTTGGCCTGGGACTTCTTAACAGACATTGTCCTAGTCATTTGGCTGCTCTTAAAAGGCTGTCTATACCCCAAAAGCATAATTCAGGGGGAAATACACATTAAGACCCTCATATTCTCTCACAGAGAAGAGTGAGATAGTGCTCAAGCATTGCCATGTGAGGTTATATATGCATATTTAAATTAAAGCCATAGGAAGCTTCATGCTGGTGTCTAGACAATAGGTAGAAGGAAGTCATATTTTCTTCGAGGAGGACCACACATGGTCAAGTAAGTCATAGAGACTCAAGAGAGCACATCCTCTGGTAATGTGTGAAGATGCAGGTGGTCTGAGCTATGCCAGCATCTCTGCATTCTCCCAGCAAGCCATTACCGTATCATCATCTATGAATTGACATTGGCTATATTAGCCATCTCTACAGCTGGATGCACACATCTTGGAGGTCAGGACAGCCTTCTGTTTTTGTATGTGTTCAATGTGTGAGTATAGTAGACATGCATGTAATTTATAAATATACATATATTCAGGTTGAAGGTCCAACTTTTTTTCTCATAGGATATGCAATCAAGATTAGAAAACAGTAGGATATATCATGAAAACATCTTGCTATTGGGTTTCCCAGGTATCCTCATCAAAATGGCATTGGAGTTGCATTTGTTGTTGCCTAAAGGTGTTTACAAGGTTGTGGTCTCCTGCAGCCATAGAGAAGTGGGGGGAGAATGACTGTTGAACTCCAAGACAACCTCGTCCCTCTGATCATGGCACAACCATCCAAGAAGTAGTACCTGACAAGACCCTTCCCTTTTTGGCAGGCACAGCATGTTAGATAGCACCTAACTGTGGGTCAAATAGCACAATCTTTGGATGGAAGATGAATAGCAATGAAGGGGTGTAACATAGGCAGTTGTTTTTTTTCTAGTTAAAACACATGCAAAGCTGTGAGGATAGACAGCAGCATAACATACTAAAAGGGGTCCGTGTCTTATGTTAATTCCCCTCATCTGACAGCTGGCCCACCAGGAACTACATAATACTATCTCAGAGCCATTTAAAAGAAGTGAGCAGTACCCTGATTCATTAGAAAGAACTTGGCTTCTGGCAACTTCAGGAAAGGTTAGAGGGTTTATAAAGTGGCTGTTTATGTTTAAGGTTTAAATATGCCCAATGGCTTATTCATTACCTGACCAGAAAAATGTTTTATTTATCCTCTGTTAGCCCCCATTCTTCCTACCAGTTCCTGCTAAGTTTAAGAAAACATTTGCAACAAGCTTTGAGTTACTCTTATATGTTTGAAAAGTGCACTGGGGGCCTGGCCGGTGTGGTTCAGAAGTCGAGCATTGACCTATGAACCAGGAGGTCATGGTTCAATTCCCAGTCAGGGCACCTGCTTGGGTTGTGGGCTCAATCCCCAGTGTGGGGTGTGCGGGAGGCAGCTGATCAATGATTCTTCCTCATCATTGATGTTTCTCTCTCTCCCTCTCCCTATCTGAAATCAATAAAATATATATTTTAAAATGCACTGGATAAGTTCCTACATCCAGCTCAACTGCCATCCCCACCACAAGAACAATGGCTTGTTTGACCCTCTCCAACCCATCAGAGCTGAATGTAATATTCAGCACTCATTTACTTCTGGGTTTTTCATTTTTTGTTTTGTTTTTGTTGATGTTTTGTTGTTTTTGTTTATCCTCACCTGAGGATATTTTTCTCCATTGATTTTTAGAGAAAGTGAAAGGAGGGAGGGATGGGGGGGAGAGAGAGAGAGAGAGGAGAGAGAAACATCCATGTAAGAGAGAGACATAGATTGGCTGCCTCCCACATGCACCCCCAGTGGGGCCCGGGATTGAACCTGCAACCCAGGCACACACCCCTGAGCAGGAATTGAACCCACGACCAGGGTACAGGCATCAGTAAATTAGAACATAACTCCAGCTGGATCTATGTGGCCGCTCCTTAAAGGGTGCTGGGAAATCCACCGCATTGCAGAGTCCCTCCCTCTAGGGTTTGACTTTTGTACTTCTGCTCCTTGTTGATGGTGCTAAACTCTTTAATTTATTATTTACTTTTGTCTATAAGTATCAAGATTTCTTGTTTTGGAAGCTTTTTTTCTGTTATTAATATTTATATTATCCCTACGGGTTTAATATTCTATGATCTTCAAATAAGACTTAAGTTCCTTTTTGTTGAATCTAGATGAGAGCTCCATTTTTTCTACTTGACTCCATCTCTAGTAAAACCTGAAAAACACTAGGCAAATGTGTAGGTTTTATGGTGTCTGTCCTCCAGGAAGAAAAAAAGGGGGGTGGTCATAACCAAATATCCTATGTTTGCTTACTTATATAGCGCCATATTAGTGACTAAGAGCAAAGGCTTGGTGGAACAAAACCGCACTATTGTAGTTTCAGTATATTTAACCACCTGGCGGAGTGATACAGTTCAAAGTGAAAGAACCATGGGTCTGTTTGAGTCCCCCAACCCACTGACCTGGAGAAAAGATGAAGATCCCAGCCCTTCCCTGGAGAGAAAGGTTGCACTGCGTTTCTGGTAAGACGGAAGAGAAATCCTATAACCTTCCTTCTGAAATTAGAATTCTTAAAAGAGCGAGCCTTCAAGGGGCCAAACGGGAAAGCTTACCCCCAGCCACGGCTGGAGCAAGGGCAGGGGGTTCAACTCCACAGCAGAAGATTGGAGCACTGGCACTGGTGGAGGGGAAGGGAGCTTGAGGAGCTGAGATTCCTGGTGGCAGAGCAAAGAGCTTCCGGGAGAGTAAGCAGAGCCTCCTGTGTGGGAGTGACAGCGTCACTGCAGTCACCCCAGAATTACCTGCCGTGAAGAACTGGTGTCTCTCAGAGTGCAGGAGCAGCAGCTACTTGTGCCTCATAGAAAACACAGTCTGGATATTCGTCCCCAACACAGATGGAGGTGCTAGCATTTCCCAGCCAATAGACACTTATGAAAAAGAGATACCAACTTCAGTCTATTTTGGATGGACTGTGCACTAATGTATTTTCATCCTTGATTGGTGATATGAGGAAAACAAGTGCTCAGGAAGTGGTTTTATGGCTCAGAAAAAAGCATCAGCTCCATTTCTCTTACCTGAGGTGTGATTTTGGAAGGAGCTTCTTGGCACTTGGGTAAGAGGAGAGGGAAGCTAAGTTAATAATTATGTACCAAGGGCCCACTATTCCATGAAAGAGGCGTTTTTGTGACTTCTAAATAAACACGCAGCATTGTAAAGGACTGAAAGATAAATTCAGTGTATTCCTCCCCTCAAGAAGTTTACAGTGTCGTGGGGAATGGAACAACTACATTATACATTATATAATTACATTCTCATATAACTACATTTTTATACAGAGCATAACAAATATCACACAAGAATATAATACTTTGGCTAAGAGGAAGAGGAGGTCACAAGTTTTTGAGAAAATCAAAAGTAGTGTTTGGATCAACTGAGTATATCAAACAGATTCGAGTAAGGACATTTAAGAGATGATTTCAGGAGCCCACACAAGAAGCAATAAGATTTTAAACAAGAATAGTGCCAATGAAACATAAAGGAGGGACTAGATTTGTGGAATGCTGCATATCTAGCTTCTCCAAGATTTGTTGACTAATTATGCATGAGGTGACTGAGAGGGAGGAGACAAAATGTTTGAGCACTGGGAATTGGGACAATGGCGGTGTGTATGGTTTACAGAAGTGTAGAAAGATAAACGGAGGCATGTTTGAAAAATTTGAGAGTTTATTTGAGCATTTATCCATTCCAACCTTGCAGCTCGTCGGACAGGAACGAGGGGAAAGACTTAGACAGAGAAAGTATGGAAGCAAAGTAAAAAAAAAAAATTGATTGGCTATAGCTCAAAGCTTAATTGGCTGTTTCTCTCTCATCGATGTTTCTAACTCCCTATCCCTCTCCCTTCCTCTCTGTAAAAAATCAATAAAATATATTTTAAAAAAAGAAGAAAAATTAAGAATTTATTTGAGCATTTATCCATTCCAACCTTGCAGCTCGTCAGACAGGAACGAGGGGAAAGACTTAGACAGAGAAAGTATGGAAGCAAAGTAAAAAAAAAAAAAAAATGATTGGCTTTAGCTCAAAGCTTAATTGGCTGTTTGTGATTGGTTGTCCTTAGGTTTCAATTTTATAACCTTGAGGCACTCACAGGCTTAGATTTTGGGTTGCTTACATAGGCCTCCACAGCATGAGAGCCACCTCAGCCTTATGGCCTGCTGTTGATTTAACTCAACGGAAGGGGGATAAAAGGAAATGAGGTGGAAGATGGCAAGCTTACTTTCTAAGATGCTGCTTTAAAAGCAGTAGAGTAGCCCTGACTGGTTTGGCTCAGTGGATAGAGCCTTGGCCTGCAGACTCAAGGGTCCCAGGTTCAATTCTGGTCAAGGGCATGTACCTTGGTTGCGGGCACATCCCCAGTAGGGGGTGTGCAGGAGGCAGCTGATCGATGTTTCTCTCTCATTGATGTTTCTCTCTTCTCTATCCCTCTCCCTTCCTCTCTGTAAAAAATCAATAAAATATTGATATTACAGAAGTGTAGAAAGATAAACGGAGGCATGTTTGAAAAATTTAAGTTTATTTGAGCATTTATCCATTCCAACCTTGCAGCTCGTAGGAGAACGAGGGGAAAGACTTAGACAGAGAAAGTATGGAAGCAAAGTAAAAAAAATTAAAAATAAAAAAATAAAAGCAGTAGAGTATATTACATAGGGTATGGCTGTCTTGCCTTAGTTTCCCCAGTGGAGATGCCTATCTCTGGATTCTGTCTATTTCGGTCACATCCCAGGTTTGTAGATACTCAGCGCAGCCTAAATAGTTGTGCCTTCAAAGCCAGGGTTTATGGTAGTATTCATGCCACCACCACTCACCACCTCCACCCTGTCACCTCCTTATTTAGTGTTAGCTTCCTGTAAGTAACTCAGACGCCTGCAGTTTTACTCTCCAAATGTGCTGACGAGACGGAGAGGAGCCTGCTCAGCTGGAATGCAGAAATACTCCATTATGGACGCTTTGCCTGCAGAGACTCAGGCTCAAACCACACATTATCTATCTTCTGCACTTTTTTTTCTTCTCAGCACAACCTGAAAGTACCTGATTTGGATGCTGGAAAAATAAATTCACATCTGAGAACACATTCTCTATAAATCAAATGAGACATTCTTACTAAATTGAGTCTCTTCAATTCTTTCCATTTTACACATGTCAGCATAGAATTGCCTCAATCTTACTGCCTTTACACTCATAAATCCATTTTTATTTCTGACAGCTCTTATTTACTTGGATTTATATTTACTGTTCCTTACCATTTTTTGATATGTATTGTTTCCTATTGACAAAAGCACTCATCACAATAATAACTTGATTTGGAAACTAAGAAAAAAGTATAAAGAAGAAAATATAGGGTGTCCCCAAAAATGTATACACACACTTTGAATAATTATAAAGCCAGTGTTTATTAAAATATATTTCATTTCAAAATTGAGCTATCCACTGTTACAGTATACATACATTTTTGGGGACACTCTGTATATGACCTGTCCTCGCATCACTTTTAACATTTTGGGTTATTCTTTTTCCTTTTATGCACATTTTAATTTTAAAACATAGCTGGCCCGAAACTAATATAAAATAACATTAAATGTAAACTGTAATTGAAAAATTAAATTAAAAAGAAAGTAAAGGAGAAAATATAGCTTGGATTTAAAAATTTTACAGAACTTAAATAGTTACTCTAAGAAAAAAGAAAAAAAAGAACTAGAAAAATAAATGGCACCTGAAAAACATTCATTTAAAAAAATATATTGCTACAGAAAAGATGAAAATTGTGACCTAATCCTTTATAATGAATTTGAAAGACTAATTTAAACTAGAACTTAGAGATACAAAACATGTGAGGACCAATATGCAGTGGGATATTGAATCCTCCATTCGTTGACAGGATATCAGTTACAAATATTTAAAGATTTAGCGGTTCTGTCTAGCCTCCAGGCTGTACAGCTAACGCTAATATAATATTGAATATCAACCCTAATTGAAATTTTTTAATTTAAAAAAGATTTAGAGAATTATCCAAAGCAAGAAACAAGTGCAGTGCATAACTAATGACATTGTGCCTGATTTTCTTCCTCTGTAAAATGAGATGCTAATGAGCTGGCATGAAAATACAATGCAAAAGCTGAAGACTGTGTTTGGCACAGAGAGGGTCTTCATAAATGCAACCTATATGTGACCAGTCCTTGGGGAGTACAATATCAGGGAAGCAAGAGTGAGTGGAAAGGGAGAACTAAGACAAAGGAAAAAAGGGAGGAAGAAAGGAAGGCAAAGAAGGAAGGAAAATGTTATGCCCAGATTTCAAGATCCCCAATAGACCACCAGGGAGCCAGCCGAGTCCGATGCAAAAGCAAAGAGTCTTTATTCAAGCCTGGGCTTGGCTCCCCTACCCTCCTTACTGACGCAGCAGCAAGTGGCAGAGAGAGGGCCAGCCCTGTGGGGAGAGAGGTTTTATAGTAAGGGGAGGAGAGAGGACTGTGGGCCCTGCCAATTGGCCAGGTGCAAGTCGGTATCTCATTACACAGGATGTGGCCGTATCTATGGCGCACACTTCCCTTGATTGTCATTGGTTAGTTTAAAGAAGTCCTGGGTGTGGCTAGCAGAGGCTTGGGCTTCCGGGAAGAAGCCTTGCCAAACACATGGCTGCCCAAAGATGGAGGTTCCAGGGTAAGATGGAGGGCGTAGTCCTCGCCCTTTCAGAAAACAAACATGAGATGATACAATAACTGAGCTGGCTACAGCTTCTCAAGAAAACATTGATTGGTGGGCCATATGGAACCACTGCATTTGGAAACAGCTCCTTTGGGCAGCTCCTTGGTTGGACCTGGTTGCTAGACCTGCTCAGGTTGCTCCTACAGTGGCTGACGCAGCGAAGCTCAAGCCAAAGCCTGGCCCTTGCTGCCAGATGGTCAGGACAGCGGGCAGTGTTGGATGAGACAAATGTGATAACTCTCAGGGCTTTGCCACCTGAGCCAGGAAGCAGGGCTAGTGGCCAAGGGTCTGAGGGAAGGGTAGGTAGTTCTAGGTGAATGGGTGCGGGAAGCCACCGCTTGCCAATACGAGAGTGCACCAAGGAATGCGGAAGGCCAATGGACCTTGGGTGTTAGCAGAGCTGACCTAAGCACTGATTGTTAGTGTTGAGATAAGTGGTGGCTCAAGGCAATTCCCTAACCTGATAATCCTTTTACTGTTTACCACACTTTACCTTTGATATGCCTGTATACATTGCTAAAGGGCAAATGTGTATTCAAGTAAATAAAAGGCAGACCAGGCCAGAAGTAGATGTGCTCTTCACAAAAGAGACACCACCTGGCCCCCACCCCTTAATAATTCATATTTCTTGTCTAGTGTTTTCATTTGTGTGTCGACCCCTCCTTCAGATCCTGAATCCAGCAGCGAAAGTCGCAGTGATGGGAAAGGACATAAAGTGGGCCCAGTGCATTTTTTAAAATATATTGTTTTATTGATTTCAGAGAGGAAGGGTGAGGGAGAGAGAGATAGAAACATCAATGATGAAAGAGAATCACTGATCGGCTGCCTCCTGCACGCCCCCCACTGGGGATTGAGCCCACAACCCCAGCATGTGCTCTTGACCAGAATCAAACCCAGGACCCTTCAGTCCACAGGCCTACGCTCTATCCACTGAACCAAACCAGCTAGGGTGGCCCAGTGCATTTTTAATAAAAAATATTTTACTTGGCAAGGTAGCTCAGTTGGTAAGAGCATCATCCCTATATGCCAAGGTAGCAGGTTCCAACACCAGTTAGGACACATACAAGAATCAATCAATGAATGTATAAATAAATAGACCAACAAATCTCTCTCTCTCACTCTCTCAAATCAATCAAGAAATAAAAATATGTGTGGTTAATTCTAAATAATAGCCAAAGAACATAGAAATAATGAGTCAGACCCAAGAGAAAATTGGAACCAACTTAAGGATCAAATATATGAGGCTGAATGCGAGAGGAAAAAATAAAACCATGAAAACTCCACAGAGAAGAATATAAAGGGGAGACTAAGGAAATAGGCCTGCATTATGACTTCCCACGCCCTGGGCACATTTGCCCTGAAGGGCTCCTCCTCCATTAAGAAAAAAGTAAAATTATATTTTACAACTTTGTTAATATAAAAATGAATATATTAATATTATATGTTAAAACACTTCTTTTACCTAAAATTTTACTTTTTTCTTCTGATTTAAAAAAAATTTAAGCCCAACTGGTGTGGTTCAGTAATTGAGCATCAACCTATGAACCAAGAGGTCATAGTTTGATTTCCGGTCAGGGCATATGCCGGATTTCGGTCTCAATCCCCAGTGCGGAGCATACAGGATGATTCTCTCTCATCACTGATGTTTCTATCTCTCTCTCCCACTCCCTTCCTCTCTGAAATCAATGAAAAAAAATTTTTTAATGAAAAAGTAAAACAATGTCTTGGGCCCAGAGAGGATTATGGGTCCCAGGAACCACCTCTACTAAGCCTTTGTGAGCCCTGAGAGCAGGAAACAGAGCTCCAAAGAAGAATGAACAACAGGGCTCAGCTGTAAGCCAGCACCGTGAGGGCAGGTGCTTGTTCATCTTTGTGTCCCTAGCACCACACCAGGATAAATTCACTTATTCTCTAAATATTCAGTGAACCCCTACTCTGTGCCAGGCACTGTGCTAGGAGCTGGGGAAACAAAGATAAGCAAGATGCTTCCCTTTTCCTCCATGTTGGTTCCAGTGCCAAGGGGGCCATGTCTATTAGGAATCTCTTCAGTTGTGAGGGAAAATCACATGCATAAAAAAAGAAAACTGAGGTTAAGTAAAAAGTATATCAGCTCACATAAATGAAAATGTCTCTGGTAAGAGCTGGTTTCCTGCCAGACTGAATATAGGGATCAAGTGATCATAACAAAACAAACGTTAAGATCTCACAGGCCTGGCACAATTCTGAGCATTTTACATGTTTCCATTCATTTAGCTCCATTTTGCCCAGGAGAAAAGTGCAAACTCAACTTCTCTCTGTTTCTTGGCCGTTCCTTCCAGTATGTGAGGTTTCCTCTCAAGTCTTCACAGTGGCCCTGAATTTATTAGAATGGGTTTGAGAGAAAATTTCACAAGAGTTATGAATAAAGAATTTGCAGGACTTGGAGACTCGTTGGCTGTAGGGATGGGGGTTGATGGGGGTGAAAGTTCAGGTCTTTGGTTGTAACTCTTTCTAAAGTGAATGCAAAAGAGAATCTTGATGTTTGAGAAAAGATTAGTCGCAGTTTTGGATTTAGTATGTCAACTGGATACTCAGATGACTATGTTTTTCATCCCATCATGTCATTCTAAAAAGTCATTTGAGCCCTGGCCAGTATGGCTCAGGTGGTTGAGTGTCATCTGGGGCACCAAGAGCTCATGGTTCAATTCCCAATTCCTGGTCTGGCTACATGGGCTTGATCCCCAGTAGGGGATGCACAGGAGGCAGCCAATCAGTTTCTCACTCTCTCCCTCTCCCTTTTTCTCTCTCTAAAATCAATTAAAACATATATTTTTAAAATAATAATAAATTAAAAAGTCACTTGAGAAAGTGACATAAAAATACATAATACAACAGGTTAAAAAATAAACAGAAGAGAAAATTGGGTTAGAGAGATCATTTCTGCTCCAGAGACCTCCTCTGTGATTACTACCTCTCCTGCTGGTTCCTTATATTTCTCTCATTACAGCACTTACTTAAAACTTTATTACAATTGCCAGTTTAATGTAAGTTCCATGAGGCTGGCCTCCCTGCTTGTGTAATACACCATCTGTCTCCATTGTGTAGCACAACAAATGTCAAATGAATTCATGAGTAAATAAAAACTCCTATGCAGCCCTAGCTGTTTTTTTCTCAGTGGTTAGAGCATTGGCCTTGGATGGAAGATTCCCGTTAAGGACACATACCTTAGTTGCAGGCTCGATCCCAGGCCCGGTGGTAGTGGGAGGCAACCAATCGATGTGTCTCTTTCACATCGATGTTTCTCTCTGTGTGTCTCTCCCCCTCCCTTCCACTCTCTCTCTAAAAATCAATGGAAAAACATCCTCAGGTGAGTATTACCAACAACAACAACAACAACAAAATCCCACAAAAAACTCCTATGCAAACCTCATAACAGACCTTAATAAAAGGGAATTATCATTCACCAGAAATGTAGCTCAGATGTTTTTTTCCATGCACCTTGCCACCTCCCTATCTAAAATGGATATGGGTAGCCCTAACCAGTTTAGCTCAGTGGATAGAGCATCGGCCTGCGGACTCAAGGGTCCCAGGTTCAATTCCGGTCAAGGGCATGTACCTTGGTTGTGGGCACATCCCCAGTGGGGAGTGTGCAGGAGGCAGCTGATAGATGTTTCTCTCTCATTGATGTTTCTGGCTCTCTATCCCTCTCCCTTCCGCTCTGTAAAACATCAATAAAATATATTTAAAAAATAATAATAATCTACTTATATAAAAACCATGGGTGGTGTTCATCACATACAGATGAACAGCGACCAAGTGGAAGGAAGTCAGTCCTTCAGGGGTTGTCTTGGCAACGGCTGCGCCCTCCCCCAAGCTGTTTCCTGTAAGGGCGGAGTTTGAGGCAGGAACCCGCCCTGGGAGCGTGGAGGCAGGTCTTTCTAAAGTGTGCCATGCCAGCACGGGGTGAACCTGAGTGGGACGGCTGAAAGGCTTAGAAAAGACAGACAAGAGAATGAAAGCCGGGTCTCAGTGGGACGCTGCTGAGAGACAGCGACCACGCCCACAGCCATGCCTTTAGTTTATAGCAGATGCTATGAGGCAAAGTAAGGGCGTGACCAAGATGTTTACAAACATTCTCCTGGGTTTCAATCCTACTCAACTACATGCACCTAAACTCTATCAAGCCCACATCACTCAGGCACGTGGGGCCACGTTTTCCGACCATAGGTTCAAGCTTACAACTACAGCTGTTGGCTATAATTGTGCTGGGAGGGCCCTACCCTCCAAGCTGGGACTTGCACGTGGCAATGAGAGGACTGTGCCCTCTCATTAGTCCAAGGCTTGAACCTGTCCAAAACACTGTAGCAGCTCCCCACAATAAAGTTTTAATTCTGTTTCTTTGTTACTAATGTTGTGGTCCCACCCCATAAAAAGAAACAAAGGAAATTTTCCCCATCAAATTTCTGAATAGTATTACTCCTTCAGGAATGCCGTGTCATAAATTAAAATTGAAAGTGGGTGCAATCATCATGCTATTGAGAAATCTCAATAGTAAATGGGGTCTTTGTAATGGTACCAGATTTATTATTAAAAGATTACAACCTAACAATATCAAAGCTGAAGTATTAACAGGACCTGTAGAGGGAGAGGCTGTTCTGATTCCAATAATTAATTTGTCCCCATCTGACACTGGACTCCCATTTAAATTGATTCGACGACTGTTTCCCATGATGCCAGCATTTGTGATGACTATTAATAAATCACAAGGACAAACTCTAGACAGAGTAGGCATGTTCCTACCTGAACCCGTTTTTGCACATGGTCAGTTATATGTTGCTTTCTCTCGAGTTTGAAGAGCATGTGATGTTACAGTTAAAGTTCTAAATACTTCATCACAAGGGAAATTAGTCAAGCACTCTGAAAGTGTTTTCACTCTTAATGTGGTATACAGGGAGATATTAGAATAAGTTTAATCACTTTATCAGTCATTGTTTGCATCACTGTTGTTTTTATATCATGTTTTTGTTGTTTTCATATCATATTTTTGTCGTTTTTATATCATGCCTCTGTTGTTATATCCTTTTGTTACTGTTTATTTATTAATAAATTTATATATTATTTTCATATACATTTTACTAATTTCCTTTCATCTCTCACACTTATAGAGAAAGGGCAAATAGCAATATTAAAATGTCTCTGCTAATTAATTCCCCTTTTTAAAAAAATATATTTTATTGATTTTTTTACAGAGAGGAAGGGAGAGGGATAGAGAGTTAGAAACATCGATGAGAGAGTAACATCAATCAGCTGCCTCCTGCACACTCCCCACTGGCGATGTGCCCACAACCAAGGTACATGCCCTTGACCGGAATCGAACCTGGGACCCTTGAGTCCACAGGCCGATGCTCTATCCACTGAGCCAAACCGGTTAGGGCAATTTATTCCCTTTTAATGTGCACAAATTTTGTGCACCGGGCTGCTAGTAATAAATAAAATGGATATGGGTAAACAAAAGCAATTCACAAAAGAATGGCTGAGATTTGACAATATTTCAAAAGGCCTGAGATTGAAAGAAAATTCCTAAATAAGGCAGTCCTGTGTATCCTACTCTAATTAGACTCCAAAGATATGCACATCATAGAAATAAATTTTGTTGTGTAGATATTGCTGAAGGGAGGCCAACTGCCACATGTTAGAAACTATAAAGACAGATTTTGACCTCAGTACAAAGGGAAGTTTCCTATCAGTCAATGTTGTCCAAAAATATAGTTGTCTGAGAGGTAGTAAGCTCCTGTTACTGGACTTTTTCCAGTGTAGGCCCGCTGAGGATAGGCAGCAGATGGTAGGGGAGGTGTAGGTGTTGGTAATGCAGGTAGATTTGATGGCTTTTGAGTTTTCTTCATCACATGGATCTCCAGCACTTAACAGAGGAAGAAGTTTTCTATCAGGAATGTATATATCCTTACTCATGTAGTAGGAATAGCACAGCAGAAAATGGGCATAGAGATTGGATTATCCTGCCCATTGAATTCATCCTATTTCTACTATTCTATTTCCTTACACTTTAAAAAGCCTTGCTTTGGCTTGTCATATTGCAGGATGGAATAAGTTCTGATTAGTTAACTAGATTATTCTAGGTCAGTTAGCAGTTAGATGTCTTAGGGAAATTAACTAATTTGGCTCTCAAGTTAATCCATGTTTTCTGAGTTTGATCATTACAGATCAGTCCCTCTCAGCCTAATCATGCTGGAAGGCATAATAAATCTGTGCATCTGGTCAGAGGAACTGAGAACCAATCTCTGCATATTAATAATTCACCAGTGTGCCTCCCCCTAATTAAAGCAGCCATATAAATGCCACATATCTGGATGACAAGTTGGTATTCTGAGTCAGTGATGGGGAAAATAAGACATTTGGGTGGGGGCAGGGGGTTGGAATCTGAATCTGTGCCAGTAACCTAATGCACATTCTTGATAGCCTATAATTAAGTCACTGCCCCTTTCTCCACAATCTGGTCTTGCAAGAACAGTTTACCTAAATACTCGCATTTTACAGGGGCCAAAAACCTTGAACAATACACAGTTCCCGGAGGGGGTTATCAGCGCTGGTACCAGGCCAGGCCTTTAGGTGTGGTCTCACGGCCCCTATCCCAACACACGGGGCTTTTTGCAAAACTGCAAAAGGTCCGGAAGTCCCATCCATATTTGGGGGACAAAGAAACCAAAGTGGTATAAAGGGAGAGCTTCCTCCATATTGGTTTGCTCAGGATTTGGAGGGAAACAGTCTTCCCTGAGTCACTGTACTAGTACATGTGGAGCATCTGAAAATAAATAAAAAGGGTTTTTCCTGTATCTCCGGTACTCCTGCGTACTTTTCGGTCGACTGGTAAATTCTGTAACATCAGTATCTCCACTCCCTCTAGTTTATAATCATACTAATAATAACCATAGCAGTAATGATAGAGAGTGCAATGTAACAAAGACAACTATTAAGAAATTATATTTTCAATGTGATTTTTATTATTTGCTGCTGTAGAAGTATCAGGAAGGCATAAAAAGTATCATCCCGCCTGGCCAGAGTGACTCAGTTGGTTGATTGTTGCCCTAGGCCAGTGATGGCGAACCTTTTGAGCTCGGCGTGTCAGCATTTTGAAAAACCCTAACTTAACTCTGGTGCCGTGTCACATATAGAAATTTTTTGATATTTGCAACCATAGTAAAACAAAGATTTATATTTTTGATATTTATTTTATATATTTAAATGCCATTTAACAAAGAAAAATCAACCAAAAAAAATGAGTTCGCGGGTCACCTCTGACACGCGTGTCATAGGTTCACCATCACTGCCCTAGGGACTGAAAGGTTGCTGGTTCAGGGCATGCATGGAGGGCAGGGGATCATGTTTCTCTCTCACATCGATTTCTCTCTCTCTCTCTCTCTCTCTCTCTCTCTCTCTCTCTCTCTCTCCCTTCCTCTCTCTAAGCATGTCCTCAGGTGAGGATTTTAAAAAAAGAAAGAAAAGTATATCCCTCCCACCTAAGTTAGCCAAGCCTTTAGGTTCCCAGCGGTCAGAGTCTCTGGTCCTTTGTGTGATTTCCAGTGAGCTATCAAGACATTTTATGTGAGAAATGTGCAGCACATTAATTTTGTATGTGGGTCGAAAGCAGGTAATTGGCTGGATTTCCAAGGATTTGGAAAAAGAACAAGAATTTATTTTTTCCTTGAGGATGGAGAACCGAGCCTGCCCAGACAAGCCCTTCTGTGATGGCAGGACCTGAAAGCAGTGGCTGCTGGGAAGTTGGTACAGTCTCCGACCTAGACTTGGAAGCCTGCAGGAGCCCTGAGTTTCTCCAGAGGGACCAGAGCTACTACAGAGCTGCCCTCCATGGAAGGACCTCTGGTTCAGGACACAGAACCGGACAGGCAGGCCTCAGGGTTGGTAGACGAGGCATCAGCCAGGACACTGGTTCCCCAACAGTGGCATCATGTGGTCATAAGAAGCAATAGCAGCAGAGACATCCAAAGTGAGAGATGGGGAGAGAGTGTTCTCATGGGAAGCCCTCTTTCTCCTGATCATTATCTGTGTGTATCCTTCCTGTTTTCTTCAGATCCCATATCCAGAAGGTCCCTCTAGTTCATATGTTTACTCGTTTTTATCTGGCTTGGACATTTACTTGTGTGTTGCCTGTCTCCCCCTACTAGACCCACAAAGGCAGGGATCCTGTCTTTCTTACATGCCACTGTATCCCTAGCTCTTAAAATAGTGCCTGGCAGACACTCGGAATTCAGTAAATATTTGTGGAATGAGCAGATGAATGAATTATACAGCTAAAATTAACTGCATTCCAGGCACTGTGCTAGGCACTTATGTCCTGTAATGCTCACATCAGTCCAGTAGGGGTTATGATTATCCCATTTTATAGATGAAGGAACTGAGAAACTATTATTAACCACTGAGCTCTACGGCCCCTCGCCACTCCTGTTTTCCATCCATCCCACTATTTACCTTTTTCCAAGAGCACTTCCTTAAACATCCTCCACTTTTCCTCCTTCAGGTTAGGTTGTGTCTCTTTCCTCTCAACATAACCTGTGTCTATCACTGCACTTACATCATTCATCATCCTATATAATAAAACTTAATATGCTGTGTCTGGTCGTCTGGTTGGCCGTTCAACCAATCAAAGTGTAATATGCTAATGATATGCTAAGGCCGCTCAACTGCTCACTATGACATGCACTGACCACCAGGGGGAAGACGCTCCGACTGGTAGGTGAGCTTGCTGCTGGGGTCCCGATGATTGGGACTGAGAGAGATGGGCTGGACATGCCCTGGAGCCCTCCCACAGTCCCTCCCTGGCTGGCCAACCTCCCGCATCCCTCCCTGCCCCCAGTCGTGCACCAGTGGGGCCCCTCAGCCTGGCCTGCACCCTCTTGCAATCCGGGACCCCTCGGAGGATGTTGGAGAGCTGGTTTCAGCCTGATCCCGCAGGCCAAGCAGAGGGACCCCACTGGTGCATGAATTCGTGCACCGGGCCTCTAGTAATTATGTTTGTATTTCCCTAAACTCTGAGGTCCTTGACAGACTCAGAAAGCGTTGTCATCTCGGTGTTCACAAGTCCTAGCATAGAGCCTGGAACACAGGTAGGTACTAGAAAACATTTTCATAGGCAAGGACTGAATGCATGAGTGGATGACCGTGCTCTCATCCCTAGCCAATCCCTCCTGCTTCTCACTTCTGTGAGATGTTCTTGCTTTATGAGGCCCTACTGGGTGCTAAGCATAGTATTTGGTGTGAGAAATACAGAAATGAATAAAACGGTCCCTACTGCAAAGGAACCACAGTCTAGAGGTGTGGGATTGGGAGAGAAATTGCCAATAATCAGGATTAGTGCAGGTAGCACTGAGGTGTGCAGGTGGTGCTGGGAGCAAGGAAGAGAAGCCCCTGGCCCTGAAACAGGGGTAGCTTGCTGAGTTTTGCGGGACAGTAGAGAGGAGAGTTAGAATACATTGCTTAGTGCAATTTAGTAGAATTAAGGGAAGTAGCAAGAGGTGAGGCTACAAAAAGGTTATATGAAGATACTGAAGGTAATGTTAAAGAGCTTGGACTTTATTCTAGGGAGATGGGGAGCCATTGAAGGGTCTGAATCAGGAGGGTGATGGGATCAGATTGGCAGTTCACATAATGTGAATGTCAGGTGAAAGGGAAGGCCTGAGATGGAACAGTGGCCATGCGTATTAAGAAAAGTGGACAGCCCGACCAGCGTGACTCAGTGGTTGAGTATGAACCAGGAGGTCATGGTTCGATACCTAGTCAGGGCACATGCATGGTTACAGGTTCGATCCCCAGTATGGGGCGTGCAGGAGACAGCCGATCAATGTTTCTCTCTCATTATTGATGTTTCTATCTCTCTCTCTCCCTCTCCCTTCCTCTCTGAAAGCAATAAAGGTATATTTTTTTTAAAAAGAAAAGTGGACAGATTACAGAGGTCAAAGCAATAGGATGACTGTTTCCATTGGTAGAGGAGTGTGAGAGGGACTTGTCAGAGGACTGCCAGTTTTCCGCGTGGATGATGGCGCCATTCATTAGTAAGAAAACACAAGAGGAGGAGCAATTTTGAACAATAGATAGGAAGTGTCCAATAAATAGCTGCAGAACTGAAATTGGGCTTACTTACACAGAAGAAGATAGGTTGAACACATTGAATTTGCAGCACTTTTCAGCTCAAGGCCGTGGTCTGGGGGGCATGTGGCTGGTAGAAGTGAATGTTAACTGAGGAGTATCCAGAATGAGAAGAGGGCTGAGAACAGAATCCTGGGAAACCCAACTCTCAGGAGGTGGTAGAGGAAGAAGAGACTACGAGGAAAACCACAAGTTGGCATGTATTGAGAACCTACAGCGAGGGACGGTACAGGATGTGTCCCCATGAGGAAAGCACCTAAGGAGCAAGCGGCCAGCAGGATATTTGCATGTGCCCCTGGAGTAGAGCCTCAGATTCCGTGGAAACTAGAGAAA
>NW_005871187.1:0-99557 GCF_000147115.1 Myotis lucifugus
CTAATTCCTATCCTCCTCAAACTATTCTAAAAAATTCAAGAGGAGAGGAGACTTCCATGCTTTATTTACAAGGCCAGAATTATCCTAATTCCAAAACCAAATAAAGACACTACAAAGAAAGAAAATCATAGGCCAATAACCCTGACAAACACAAATTTAAATCCTCAACAAAATATTAGCAAACCAAATCCAGCAATACATTAAAAAGATCATACAGCATGATCAAGTGGGACTTATCCCAGGGATGCAAGATTGGTACACTATTCACAAATCAATAAATGTGATATATCACATAAATAAAATGAGATTTTTTAAAAAATCACATGATCATATCAATAGATGCAGAAAAAGCATTCGATAAAATCCAGCACCCATTTATGATAAAATCTCTCAGCGAAGTGGGAAAAGAAGGACCATATCTCAACATAATAAAGTTCATAGATGACAAACCTACAGCCAACATCATACCCTATGGGCAAAAAATTAAAGCATTTCCCTTTAGATCAGGAACAAGACAGCAGTGCCCACTTTCACCACTCTTCTCCAACATAGTACTGGCTGTCCTACCCCAGTGATCAGAAAAGAAGAAGCAATAAAAGGCACCCAAATTGGAAGGACAGAAGTAAAAGTGTCATTATTTGCAGATGACATGACATTGTACATAGAAAACCCTAAAGACTCTACCAAAAACTTTTAGATCTAATAAATAAATTCGGCAAAGCAGCAGGATACAATATTAATATTCAGAAATCAGTAGCATTTTCATACACCACTAATGGACTATAGAAAGAGAAACTAAGAAAACAATCCCATTTACTATTACAAGAAAAAAAATAAGGTAACAAGATATAAACATAAAAAAATTAAGTTACCAAGGAGATGAAAAGCCTGTACTTGGAAAACTACAGGACATTGAAGAAATTGAAGAAAATACAAATAAATGGAAGCATATGCTATATACATGGACTGAAAGAATTAATGTAATTAAAATGTCCATCATTATTCAAAGTAATCTATAGATTCAACACAATTCCTATTAAAATACCAATGGATTATTTTACAGTTCTAAAAAATATTTCAAAAATTTATTGTGATACCTCTAACTTTGTTCTTCTTTCTCAATATTGCTGAGGCTATTCAGGGTCCGCCCCCCCCCCCAAAGAAAAAGGGATTCTGAATAGCCTCAGCAATCTTGAGAAAGAAGAACAAAGTTAGAGGTATCACAATACCAGTTATAAAATTATATTACAAGGTATTTTTTAATCAAAACAGCTTGGTAATGGCATAAGAACAGGGATATAAATCAATAAAATGGAACAGAGAACCCAGAAATTAGCCCACATCTCTATGGTCAATTATTTGAAAAAGAAGCAAGAGAATTTAATGGATTAAAAAAAACATACAACAGTCTCTTCAATAAATGGTGTTGGGAAAATGAGACAGGTTTATGCCAAAAAAAAAAAAAAAAAAAGAAAGAAAGAAACTAGAACACCAAGTTACACCATACACAAGAATAAATTCAAAATGGATAAAATACTTAAATGTAAGTCTCAAAACCATAAAAATCCTAGATGATAACACAGGCAGTAAAATTTCAGACATTTCTCATAGCAATACATCTGCAGATATAGCTCCTAGGGCAAGGGAAACAAAGGAAATAATACATGAAACTATATCAATCCAAGAAGCTTCTACACAGCAAAGAAAACCATCAACAAAATGAAAAGGGAACCCATAGAAGAAGGTATTTGTCAATGATACATCTGATAAGGGGTTAATTTCCAAAATATATAAAGAACTTAAACAGCTCAACATCAAGAAGACAAACAATCCAATTAAAAAAGGACCTGAATAGATACTTCTCCAAAGAGGACATTCAGATGGCCAGTAGACACATGAAAGAAAAGCTAATCATCAGAGAGATGCAAATTAAAACCACAATGAGATATCAGCTCACACCGGCCAAAATGGCTAAGATCAATTAATCAACAAACAACAGGTGCAGGAGAGAAAGTGAAGAAAAGGTAACCCTCATGAACTGTTGGTGACAATACAGACTAGAAACAGCCACTGTGGAAAACAGTATGGGGTTCCTCAAAGAAATTAAAAAATGTAACTCTCATTTGACCCAGTGTGCCCACTTTGGGGACTATATCCTTAGAATCGTGAAACACCAAACAGAAAGAATATATGCACGCCTATGATCACAGTAGCGTTATTTAAATAGCCAAGGTCTGGAAACAGCCCAAATGTCCATGAGCAGATGAGTGATTATACTACTAAAAGCTGTGGTATATTTACATGGCTGTAAAAAGGAAGGATCTCTTGCCTTTTGTGACAGCATGGATGGACCTGGAGATTATAACGCTAAGTGAAATAAACCAGTTAGAGAAAGACAAATTACATATGATCACACTTATACGTGGAATCTAATGAACAAAATAAACTGATGAACAAAATACAATCAGAGGCATAGATACATGGAATAGGCTGACAGAGTTCAAAAGAGAAGGGAATGGGAGTGTCTAGATAAAAGAAGGTGAAGAAATTAGCCAAAGAACACATATGCATGGCCCATGGACAGAGACAGGAGTGTGGTGAAGGCCAGAGTCAGGGGCAATGGGGGCTGGATGGACATGGGTAAAAGGGGGAAAAATGAGGGACATCTGTAAGAGCGTCAACAACAAAAATTTTAGAAAAATCCAAAATTTGTACACGACTGGGGAACAAAGTCAGTTAGGGATCAAGTTTTTATTTCATTAAAAATAAAAAATATCTACTGATATCTTCAAAACGAATGTTAATTAAGAAGAGGTGTGGTTAAGATTTAATATTTGATGCAATTTGTTTATTTTTATGTAGTTGTACATTGTTTATTGTTTCTGAGTGAGTGGAGTAAGGAATACAATGATAATATAGCTTTCTTTTTTTTAATATATTTTATTGATTTTTTACAGAGAGGAAGGGAGAAGGATAGTTAGAAATATCGATGAGAGAGAAACATCAATCAGCTGCCTCCTGCACGCCCCCTACTGGGGATGTGCCCACAACCCAGGAACTTGCCCTTGACTGGAATCGAACCCGGGACTCTTCAGTCCGCAGGCCAACACTCTGTCCACTGAGCCACACCGGCCAGGGCGATAATATAGCTTTCTTACAGTTCCTTGATTCATGCTAAGACCAAACAGCATTTTCCATCATTTCTGCACCATCAATGCAACAGCCAGCACATGACAAAGGCAAATAATGTCTTAGCATCATAATAAAATTTGTTCTCACTGTAGTCCCCTAGAATTCTCTAAGATCTGCTAGAGGTCTGTGACCATACTTTGAAAGACACTGGTCTAGTGTAATCATATTAACTGGGCTTCTTTGATAATAAACAGAGAAGAAATCTGCACTTTGACTAATGCCAAGAAGCTTATACTACTTCCAGAAAGGAGACTGTAATCGACCAGGTATTTATAGTTAGACAAACTAGATTTGAATTCTCCTCACGTGGCCTAGTAGTTTTACATCTTTAGGCAAATGATGAAATCCTGTTAGTTGTTCGTCGGCTCATCACTAAAACATTTTTTTTTAGGGATAGTGTAAGACTAAAATGAGACCACACACAAATGCACTCATACACACACAATACCTGGCATACAGAAAATGCCTGATAAATAGGAGTTTCCATTATATCTGTTGTTTCCAACAAGGCATATGATTAATGGCATTGTGTAATTTTTTTATCCTTCTACCCCACATTTAGTAAGATCAATTATAGATGAATGTAGCTTTCAGTAAAAGAGCCAATTTTAACATATGGGCCATGACAGGTGATTCATTCTAGAGATAATAGCACTGGAGAATTAATGCAGTTAGGATTACAGTATTCAACTGTTTTGAAAATAAGAATATGATTGCATTCCATCACTGCCCATTCTTTTTGTGCATCATTTCAATAATTGACTTTCATGTGTGAGTCACTGTGATCAAGTCAGAGTAAAATGCCACAGGAGTTGGTCGAGCTAATTAACATGTCTGACACCACGAAAGAATAATAAAAGAAATGGGCACTTGTTTCTTATTTTACTTCAGGAAAGTTCTTCAGATATAAAAAGGATTCAACTGTTGTAAGAATTCAAAGAAAATTGCATTTTTATCTTTGTCCTATATAAGATTCTAAAGTGTGAAAATGAGAATAGGACAGATATATTAAGATTGGACTTCCATTCTGTTTCAGTTGCTATTAGCATTAAAAGAAGATTGCAGGAAAAGATAGAGAATACTTGAAGCTATCTTGAAAAGGCCATTAACTTTGAAGTCTGCCTGGATTCATGTTCTAGTTCTGTTCCTTGATCTAAGTAGACTTCTGGATAGTTCTTTAACTCCCCCCCTCCAATTTCCTCAACTGTAAGTTAATCTATATATATAAAAGGCTAAGCGACCGGCTGATCGGCCAACCGGCCGGTAGGTATGACATGCACTGACCACCAGGGGGCAGATGCTCAATGCAGGAGCTGCCGAGCAATAGCAACTTTGAAGTGTGCCTACTCCTCCTCTGGGACCCTTCGGGGGATGTTGGAGAGCCGGTTTTTGGCCCGATCCCCACAGGCCAGGCCAAGGGACCCCACCTGCTGGAGGGACCCCTCTCACTCTGCAGACGCCCTTCAAGCCCCAGCACCACCCCAGGTGCGGCCGGGCTGGGGAGGAACCTCGGGAGGTTGGCTCCAAGGCGTGTCCAGCCCATCTTACCCAGTCCCACCCCGCCAGCCACCTTCTAATTAATTTCCTTTCCATGTTCACGAATCCATGCACTGGGCCACTAGTTATAAAATAATTACCTTATGCTGGTTAGGAAGAATTAGATGATAAACTATTTAAAGTGAATGACATCTTTGAAAGTTGAACGTGGTGGATGGACAGTGTGTGTGGGGAGGCTAAATAGCTATGCATAAAGACTGTGCATAAAGAAAAATTGAATTTATTTAAGGATGGGGGATGGGATATCCAAAGGGAAGGGCTGCCCAGCACCAAGCCAAGGGCTCATCGGCTCGATGATGGCAGCACCCAGGAGGGAAACTTGTCCTCAGTGGGTTGAGGGCTGAGCTGGTGAGCGTGTCATGCAGATGGAATGCAGGTGTGTGGACAGGTGCTTTCAGGGAAGTTTCAAAACCGTGTATGGTCTGACTCTTGGAGTACATGGAGTTTTTCCTGGTCTTTTGTTCTCCTGTAGTGGGAAGCTTACAAATGGTCGTTAAGGATTGTATTGCCCTACAGTCCTAACAATCTTCACATGGAATAAGTGTTCCCTAAACAATTTCTTTTCTGCTTGTTATTGTAAAAGTATTAAGATTATGGCATTTCCTTTCCTTACATATAACCTAAACTGTCCCTGGTTATATATATATATATATATACCCCTCACAAAGTAGATTATGGGATATAAGGTTTCTGCACCAATTCAATAGGACTGGTTAATTTGGTCAATTCAACAAACATAAATCTCAAGGACTTTAACAGAAGATAATAAAAGTAGCTGTTTTCTTCTCTATAGACTTATAGAAATATAGAAATGAGTTGTGATTAATTTTTAATTAAAAAAATAACAATAGTAGCCTTACCCTTGAACATTATTAGTGTCGATCAAAGCAGCAAGATAATACCACCAAATTTAATATTATAACCTGCTCTACTCCCAGAGAGGGCTCCTACCTTGCTCTTCATTCCCAGATGTTAGTTTTAATTTCCTCTGTTATATATCAGACAATTTACTAAAATGTTTATTGTTTATTCTTCCCTGCTAGAATGTAACTTCCTTAAAGAAAGAGGTCTTGGTTGTTTTGTTTGGAAGTGCCTGAGTTTTTTTGAATGAAATAGGTAGAACATGTGTGGAACAGGATTATAGCTTCAAGCCAATTCAGGCTGCTATAACAAAGTAACATAAACTGAGCTGCTTATTTAAAAACACGTTTACTTCTTATGATTCTGGGGCTGGCTATTGGATATAAGGGGGTGGGGGAGACGTGGTCGGGCTCCTGTTGAGGGTTCCCTTCACAGGCTGCAGGTGGCTGATTTTACCTCATATCCTCGATGGCTATTAACAGAGAAAACTCTTTGGGGTCTCTTTTATAAAGGCACTAATCACATTTATGACCCATACACTCCCCAAACGTCCCACCTCCTAGTACCATCAGAGTGCAGGTTAGGATTGCAACAAAAGAATTTGGAAGATGAGGGCATAAACATTCAGTCCAAAACAATGTCTATTTATTTGTTTTTGTGTGTTTATTTATTTATTCTATTTTAACATAGCAAAAGTATTCATTCACTATTATAAGAAAAAATACTATGACATTATTCCAAAGATAATAAACAAAATACATATTTCCAACAATGACAGTAAGAGCTATAATTTAGTGCATCTTAATGAATTTACACTGAGAAACATTATTGAACACATGCTCTGTGCTAGGCACTATACTTAACAGATGTTGAATCTGATATAGAGGATACATGAAGGTGTCAGAGTAAATCTGTAACATAAAATCTTATAAAAAGTTATTTCTTTGTATTTCATTTAGAATAACAGAAATACAATGTTGTTCCCACTTCTCAGTGGTCATCTTGGTGGGGATAGGGAGGGATGCCAGACTTTGGAGAGACTACCTATCTTTAACATTATACTCTCCACAGCTATATCACATTTAAAAAATATCCCTTTGTAACCTGAAATCACGTTTATATAGGTGAGCATCTATTTGGGAAGAGTATCCAAATGAGGAATACTGATGCTAAATTAATTTGGTAAATTTAAATCACTATAGGTATAATTATAATACCTATAATTGGGACTTAATCCACTGTTGTCTGCTAGATTTTATCTCTATCCACCCTAAGGGTTACATTATATTCCTTGAGGCACACTGCCTGTACTAGGGTAGGTCTCATTTCAACAATGTCCTAAAAGTGTTTGGCTTCATTTAATTCACTCATTCATTCTGCAAATAATTATTGATCATTTATTTAATAAGTACTCTCTCTGTAAATGAAGGGAACAATAACAATATTCTTGACTTCTAGGAACTTGAATTCTAATAAATAGACAACCATAAAACAATATGGATGTAAGATAATTGCTATACCAGAAGTTTATGTCCAAGGGCAGACACTTCAAACTCTTTGAAGTAATATTTTTAGAAGATGTCTATTCAGAAAATAGATTCAAGTGACAATAATTAGATTTCCAAATACTAGTGAGGAGAAAGCATTTCATTAAGAGGAGACAGTATGTCAGTAGATATACAAATATATACACATGCACACTCTGAAAGCATGTAGGTAGTTCAATTTTTTTTACTGTGGAAGATCAACCCAGACAGCAAGACAAGGGTCAGAATATGAAAGACACTATATGCCATGTAAAGGGAAATCGGATTAGAAGGCTTTCAACATACTGCCTTGCTTCTTGGATAATTCCTAAACACAGGAAAACCTGACAAGAGTATGTAATTAAAGTCACTCATTCATAATAATAATAATTTCAAAGTGTTGTAAAAGTACAGTCATTTTAAGCCAAGTTTAGACTGAATTAATTTATTTCGGGAAATGAAGCTCTGCTAATTAGGTTTAGCCCTCAGGCCCATGGCAAGTTGTCAGTATGGATTTTGGTGTGGAAGGCAAGGGACTAGGTTATGGGAAATCTTGCCTTTACTGCTGACTTGTAGAAAAGTTACCAAAAGCTTCTACCAGTCTTTGGTGAACAATTAAGAAGATGGGAACTGTGAGAAAACAAGCCAATTTTATAACATGCTAACAATTTACAAATCCAGGTGTTTTTCTATGAAGAGAAATCTCAAAATATTCTTAAACCACAGAGAAAAATTTGAGTAAAATTGTCAGTATACTCGGTTTCAAAACAGTCATAAAGTTTTGAAAATACTGTATAACAAAGAAGTTGACTTAATCTGAAAATTATTTATTTTAAAGATAAAACTGAGACAGTCTGCTAAAACATAGATATTATCTTTGTGCTTCACACCCTTGATAGTAGTTTATAAAATTCTGAAATGGATACTTGTCCACAAAACTATGCAGGTGTCAGGAGTACTTTCCCTCTCTGTCCTCTCACTTTCTGTTTCAGCCAGGTGTTCTTAATTATCTCCCGCTATAAACTTCAATCATGTTATTCTTGGATGTTGACCATTTGCCTTCCCAAAACGCAAATGATTTTTAAAAATCCCTGGCCTCAGTTACAGGTGTTTTATTCTCATTGATGCCCTCCACATGCTTCCACAATTCTTGGAGATGACTTGATTCCAGAGTGTTTACATGCATTTTGACTATCTCATTTGGTTTCTTCTAGGTTTGTACCTATCAGGCTTTGGTTCACTGTTTTGAGTCTATATCTGATAGCATTTTACTTTGAATAGCTCATACGCTCCTAATAAGATATTACTTGTAATTGTTGCCTTATTTTTTTTCCAACTGTGTGAGATCAAAGAACTTCCTGGTGACCTTAACTTAATTTTTTTTTAGATCTTCACCCGATGACCTTAATTTTTTTTATATCTTCACCCGATGACATGCTTAGAGAGAAGAAGGGAGGGAGGAAAAGAGAGAGAGAAAAAATTATGTGCAAGAGTAACATCTATCAGTTGCCTTCCATAAGCTCCCTGACTGGGGATCAAACCCACAACTCAGATATGTGCCCTGACTGGGAATCCAACTGGCAGCCTTTCTACGAAAGGGAGGACGCTCAACTGAGCCACTATGGTGTAGCCTTAACTTACCGTTCACTGTAAGGTTAAAATAACAAGCTTCTTACGGTTGTTTGGTTCCACTTAACTGCAGTTTTAAATAGAGATAAGTTTGGATTTGTATGTAAATCAATTTAGTCAAAGATGATTAAATAAAACACTTAGGAAAAATTTTTACGAGTTAGGATTTGAGGAGGGCTTCTCTGGCCATTTTGCATCTTCTTCACATAAGGCAAATAGAACTAAAGGATATACCTCCAGTGGGCTCCCTCACTCACATGTCTGCCGCCTCAGACCTCTTTTTCCCTCTCCACATAGGGTCTCATTATTTAGGGCCTCTTCAAGCAGTCTGGCTTCTCACAGCATGGAGGTCTAAGGGTGGTCTGTCTTCATACTTGTTAGCTACCTTCCCCAAAAGGAATATTCCAAGAGATATAGGCATAGGCTAAAAAATTTCTTGTAAACTAGCTTTGGAAATGCCAAAATGTCCCTTCTAGTACTTTCTATTGATCACTAAGTCCAGCCCAGATTTAAGGAAAAGAAGAAACAGATTTCATCTCTGGTGGAGAAATGTCATACATACTTAGGGGAAAATGAAATGATGTGTAACATGTGGTCTGAAAGCCATAAAATAAATATACTGGTTAAAGAAAAGATGTAAAACTGCTTTGCTGAGAACCTTTACTATCCTATAAATTAAAAGGCTAATATGGAAATCGACCAAAGAGCGGAATGACCAGATGCTATGACATGCACTGACCACCAGGGGGCAGACAGACGCTCAATGCAGGAGCTGCCCCCTGGTGGTCAGTGTGCTCCCACAGGGGAGCGCCACTCAGCCAGAAGCCGGGCTCTGTGGCAGCGCTAAGGATGTCCAGCCATCAGTCAGACATCCCCCGAGGGCTCCCGGACTGCAAGTAGGTGCAGGCTGGGCTGAGGGAACCCCCCACCTGAGTGAACGAATTTTGTGCACCAGGCCTCTAGTTAGAGAATAAGAAAGAATAATTCTTATTCTCTTGTTACCTCCTTATCCATTTTATAGATATAAGAACTTCTGGATTCTCAGATTCTGATTCCACATGTAAGGTGATTAGTACTAATTTATTGTCCTAACAACAAATAAAAAGCTGAACAAACTGAAAAATCAACAACTCTTCTTGGCTCTTTAAGAGAAGGGAGGACATAAAGAAAGCAATGGTCCCCAAGATTAGAGACACTGATAGGTGAATACAAGAAATCACAGCTCACCAAAATAGAGACTCACCAACATAAACTGCCATGGGAACCGGTGCCAAGGCAGAAAAATCTGAACTGTAATTGATGAATACTCAGGGGTCACTGTGGACAACTTTCAGAGTTAAAAATTCTACAGGTCACCATAAGAGGGCCCCAAAATATTTGAAACTTACAGCTAGGAGCTCTACTGGGTCCCAAGGAAAGAACAGAAAAACATCCCCTCAGGTCTCTGGCACAGGGATGGAAAAGGAACCATTTTGAAACACACCAAAGCAATCGGCTCTTCTTAACAAGATCTGCCACCAGGAGAAACTTGCTCAGTTAACCAGAGCATCCCGCTGGCATTATCAGAGCCTAACTGACATAGGGGAAGGGAAATACCCAACTGCATGCTCCTCTAAGGAGAGAGAAAGTAACTGAGAAACACATGTGAAGTTCAAAGTCAAGAGGTACAGGCTCACTAAAATGCTGAGACTTAATCAGAGGCTGATAAAATTCTTAGCCACCCCAACCTCACACCACATTACTAAAGGCCTATTTACAGTTGTTAGTTTTGTATGTATTTTTTTTACCAAGTATATTATGTCCAGCTTTAAAAAAAATTACAACTCATACCAAAAATCAAAACAAAACAAAAGGTTGAACAAACAGATGACTCAGAGATATTGGAATTATCAGACTGAGAATTTAAAACAACTATCACTGATAATTTTTTCCATTGGGATTGTAATGGATAAAGTAGACAGCATATAAAAACAGATGGGCAATTTAAGCAGAAATTGTAAGAAAGAACCAAAAAGAAATACAAGAAAAAATAAATAGTAATAGAAATAAAGAATGCCTTTGAAGGCCTTACTAGTAGATTGGCATTGCCTGAGGAAAGAATCTCTGAACTTGAGAATTTAACAGTATAAATTTTGAGAACTTAAAAGCAAAGAGAACAAAGATCAAAAATAAAATAGAATATCCCAAATCTGTGAGACAACTACAAAAGGCGTTACATGTGTAATGGGGATACTGAAACAGGAATTTTGGGGGGTGAAAAAAACAGGTTTTAGGAAATTTTAGTAATTTTAGAAATTAAGAGGACCATGGAAGAAGCATAGGGCTGCAGAGCAGCAGAAGGCATATTTCCATAGAATAGGGGAGTTGAAAAGCTGCAACAGGTACATTTCCATAGAATGAGGGAGCTGGGAACAGCAAAAGATCTATATCCTATGTAATAAAGAGCCAATATGCTAATTAGACCGAACAGAAGAACAACCTTCTGGACGAAGCCAGGGTGCAAGGGCCGAGCCCCTTGCATGCATTTTGTGCATCGGGCCTCTAGTTTAAAAAAAATAAGAGAAGGAAGCCCTTCATCCAGAAGGAGAAGAATAAAGCCCAAAGGGAATAGGAAAACAATAAGGAAGGAGTGGGGGAGAACCTCACACGTCCCATATGAGGTTCAACTTTTGAGCTCAGGAGTTACTATAGTAACCAGTCTAAAGGAATAATGACCAATCAGAGGGGATATCAAGGCACCAGGATCTACAGCCTTTTAAGCCATAGGCAAAAGGAACTCTGGGGGGCCCTTTTCCCCTTCCCATGTATGAGTCCGTTCTGTGGGACTCTTCTCCTTCCCCACGTGGGAGTCTGTGTTGTGAGATTCTTTCCCCTTCCTCACATGGGAATCTGTACTAGTACTTGGTCTTTTATATTACCACCTTCTGTCTGTGGATTCATTCTTTGACTCCGGTGGACAGAGTCTGGGAACCAGTCTTCCCAGGGGAACACTGCATGTTCCAGTCCACAAATTCCTTTCAATAGCAGGAGAGGAAAGACAGAAACAGAAGAAAGGCTTGGAACAATAATGACTGAAAATTTACCCACATTAATGTCATACACAGATCAAGCTGGTAAATGCTGAAACACTATACCAAAGCATATCATTTTCACACTACAGAAAATTAAAGATAAAGAAAAAAAATCCTGAAATAAGCTGGGGGGGGGGGGGTTGCGGGGGAGAGTCTTATCTCTAGAGGAACAAAGGAAAGAATTATGTTCTACTTCTCCTAAGAAACCATGTAAGCAATATAAGAATAGCATGACATATTTATAGTGTTGAGAGAAAAAACCACACTCAAACCCAAATTCTTGACCCTGTAAAATTATCGTTCAAAAGTGAAAGAGAAATAAAGCCTTTCTTGGATAAGTAAAAATTGATAGAATTCTTTGCAGTAGATCTACTTTGCAAGAAATGTTGCTAAAACATTATTTAGAGAGAAGGAAGATGATATGCCAGAAACTGAGATCTACATAAAGAAAGGAGAAACATCAAAGAGGAAATAACTGAAAGTAAAACAAAAATATTTATTTTTCTCTTATTCTTAATTGATTTAAGAGATAAACATTTGTTCAAAGTAATAATAGCAATAATGTATTTATTATGGATGCTTAAGTATTAAAATTCTAGAAATCCTTGAGGCAAAATAGCTAGTGTGGTATGAAGAAATTAGAAAGCAAATGCCAGTTGGAATAATAGATGAATCAATATTATTGAGTATTAAATAATTAATGTCAATAAAACAATTTTAAAAATCTAAAAGATTCAGAAAAGCCAACAAAATATTGAAGAACAAAGTTGGAATAGTTATACTAGCCTACTGTAAGACTTACTATAACTCTACAGTAATCAAGACAGTATAGTATTGGTAAAATAATAGACAAATATATAATAGAGTGCCTACAAATAGAGCAATGCAAATATAGTCTATTGTTCTTTGATAAAGGAGCAAAAGCAATTGAATGAAGAAAGGATAGTCTTTTCAACAAATGGTGCTAGAACAACTGGACCGACACAGGCAAACCAATAAATCTAGATATGTACCTTATACCTTGCACACAAAACTTTAACCCAAAATGGACAATAGGCCTAAATTTAAAACTCAAAAGTACAATATGCCTTGAGAAACCATAGAAGAAAACCTAGGTGACCTTGGGCTTGGTGATGATGTTTTAGTATTATACCAAAAGCATGAATGAACTGGATGATCTGAAGTTATATAACTAAAATTTTGTTCTGTGAAAGACAATGTTAGAAGAGTAAAAGGATAAGCCATGGACCTGGAGAAAATCATTGCAAATCTCATAGAATGGCTCTGACCACTATATCTCAGTGGTTAGAGCCTCAACCCATGCACTGAAGGGTCATCGGTTCTAGTCCCAGTCAAGGGCAAGTACCTGGCTTGCATGTTCAATCCCCGCCCCAGTTGAGGCCTGTGTGGGAGACAACTAATCGATGTGTCCTTATTTCTTCCCCTCCCTCCCTCTCTTCCACTCTCTCTAAAAATCAATGGAAAAATATCCTCCAGTGAGGATTAACAACAACACCAAACAAACAAACAAACAAACAAAACCTGCACAGAACGTACAACACAGAGAATTAACTCAAGTGTAAATTATGGACTTTCATTACTATTAATGTATCAATATTGGCTCATCAATTGTAAAAATATAGTGTACTAATGCAAGATGTTAATAATAGAGATACTGTGTTAGGGTGGGTAAGGGGTTAAATGGGAACTCTTTATACTTTTCACCCAATTTTTCTGTAAATCTCTAAGTGTTCTAAAAAGTAAAATCAATGATTTATTGAGAAGATATTACTAACAAACAGGTAATTATAAAATCACCCAACTTATTTCCAAAATAAGTTATGCAATATAATTCTAAATAACCCATTGACAAAAAAAATAGGCTGTAAAATTGAAAATATCTTGAAATGAAATGAAATGAAAATTAACATGTCAGAACTTAAGGCTACAATTGTGTTTTAAGAGAAATATATAACTATAAATGAACATATTATAAAGAATAAAAACCTGAAAATTATTACTGAAGTAAGCTTCTATGTGAACAATCCTGTAAAAAATTAAAAATTAAAGTGATAAGATAAATACAAGATTTAGAAACCAGTAAAAAAGAATTTGTATCCATATTTAGTATGGTAAATTATTTCTGAGAATATGTTTATTGTTTTTGCAGACTCATCATTTAAAAAATGATGAGTCTGAACGAGTATCAGTTTGGTGAATACCACTCACCCCTACCTGGCGATTCACTGAGAATCTTCCTCATGCAACATTAATTCCACAAGAGGTTCTTCAGTGACTGAGCCTAACCAGCAGCCAGGAGGCAGAGGCAGGTGGAGGTGATCTCTGGATGACTTGGGCCTTTTGTAGATATGATCTGGGCTTGGTGCTAATGGAAGCCAGCATTGCAGGGATAGCCACAAACTTTGGATCCCTCTGTAGCTCCAAAGAGGTTTCCCACAAGCAGGCAGCATCTGACATTGACCTGCACCATAATCCCTCCTAAGAGACCTCAGAATCAACACACCCAGTAGCAAGCTTCAGACATCAGAGCAGGAATCAATTCGCTTCACAAGCAGCACATCCAATGGGAGATCTCAGCCCCTGCTGAGGCAAATTTTGCTTCATGTGATCAGTACCTGCACAACAGCTCATACATTATGGTCGGGACTGATCCTCACAGTAAATCAGCCTGAGGGTTGACCGTATGCACACAGGGACATTCCTGGAGTACCCAGCACAAGTGATAAAGAAAACTCTCCCCTGGGTTCCAGAGGATCTAATACATAAGGCCACCCTATGCAGCCTGGGAGACATAGCAGATCTGCCCAATACACAGAAACACATACATTGATGCAATCAATATGGGGAGACAAACATTCCCAAAATGAAAGAACAGCAGAAATCTCCCCTCCCCCCCAAAAAAGGGTGCTAAATTATATGGAGGCAAGCAATGTACCAGATATGGAGTTAGAAGAAATGGTTATAAGAATGCTCAAAGAACTTAGTGAGAACTTCAACAGTATGAAAATGGACATAGAATCCATAAAAAATAATCAGTTAGAAATGAAGAATACAATATCTGAAATGAAGAACACACTAGAAAGAAAAAAAAAAACAGGTTAGATGAAGCAGAGGATAGAATCAGTGATTTGTAAAACAAAGAAAACACCCAATGAGAGCAACAACAAAAAAAACAATTTTAAGGAATGAGGATAGTTTAAGGGACCTTTGAGGTAACATGAAACGTAACAACATCCACATTATGGAAGAAACAGGATGAGAAGAAAGAGAACAATAATTTGAACCTAGTAAAATAATAATAACTGAAAATTCCCCTAACCTGGTAAAAGAGTTCCAGTAAGCACAGACAGTCCCAAACATGATGAAACCAAAGAGCCACACACCAAGACACATCATAATTAAAATGGTAAAGGTTAAAGACAAAGAAAGACTCTAAAAAGCAGCAAGAGAAAGACAATTACCTACGAGAGAGCTCCCAGAAAACTGAGCTGATTTCTCAACAGAAACATTTCAGGCCAGAAGGGATTGGCAAGAAATATTCAAAGTGGTAAAAAACAAAAACCTACAACCAAGACTACTTTACCCAGAAAAGCTACCATTTAAAATTTAAGGAGAAATAAAGAGCTTCTCAGACAAGAAAAAGTAAAATAAGTTATTCACCACAAACCCAGTCTTACAAGAATTGTTACAGTGGTTTCTTTAAGTGAAAGAAAAAAAAAGAACTGAGTTATTAAAGACAAATGGCAATTAATATTTACCTATCAATAAGTACTTTAAATGCAAATGGCTTACATGCTCCAATCAAAAGGCACAAGACAGCTGATTAGTTAAGAAAAGACCCACATATATGCTTTCTACAAGAGGCCCACTTCAAAAGGTAAGACACATGCAGACTAAAATATGGAAAAAGATATTTCATGCAATTTGAAATTAAAAAAAAAGCTGGGGGCCGAAGCCGGTTTGGCTCAGTGGATAGAGCGTCGGCCTGCGGACTGAAGGGTCCCAGGTTCGATTCCGGTCAAGGGCATGTACCTGGGTTGCGGGCACATCCCCAGTAGGAGATGTGCAGGAGGCAGCTGATTGATGTTTCTCTCTCATCGATGTTTCTAACTCTCTATCTCTCTCCCTTCTTCTCTGTAAAAAATCAATAAAATATATTTAAAAAAAAAAAGCTGGGGTAGCAATACTTATATCTAACAAAATAGACTTTAAAATAAAGGCTATAATAAGATACAAAGAAGAACACTACATAATGATAAAGGGATCAACATAACAAGAGGATATAACCCTTGTAAACATTTATGCACCCAACATAGGAGCTCCTAAATTTATAAAGCAAATCTTGATGGACATAAAAGGAGAGATCAACAGTAATACAGTCATAGTAGGAAATTAAAATCCCACTGACATCAATGGCTAGTTCTTACAGGCAGAAAATCCACAAGGTAATGACCGCCTAAAATGACAAGTTAGATGACATGTATTTAATTGATATCTTCAGAGCATTTTGCTACAAAACATCAGAATATACATTCTTTTCATATGAATATGGAACATTTTCTACAATAGACCACATGCTAAGGCACAAAAAGAGTCTGAATAAATTTACCACAATTAAAATCATATCAAGCATCTTCTCTGAATATAATTGTATGAAATTAGAAATGAATAACAGGAAAAAAAATAAAAACACTCAAACACATGGAGGCTAAATAATGTTAATAAAGAATGAATTGGTTAACAGTGAGATCAAGGAAGAAATCAAAAGATACCTTTAAACAAAAGAAAATGAGGACTCCATAATCCAAAATCTATGGGACACTGCTAAAGAGATCTTAAGAGGGAAATTCATAGTACTGCATACCTCAAGAAACAATAAAAACCTCAAATGAATAATCTAACCTTGAGGAGATAGAAGAGGGCTAGGTAATTAGGGATGAGACCATGTAAGGGGAAGTAGAATAAAGAGCCGAATTCAGCTGCAAAAACAAAGTGACCTAGAGCTGAACCCATCTGCAGAAACAAACTGACTTAGAGCTGAACCCAGTTGAGTAGGAAAAGACAGTGAAATCACCTCGAACCTGACATGGCAGTCCTCAATCAGGTCCATCCGGCCAGGGGGAACTTGAGCTTTAAAATTATGGATGTTGCCCTAACCGGTTTGGCTCAGTGGATAGAGCGTCAGCCTGTGGACTGAAAGGTCCCGGGTTCGATTCCGGCCAAGGGCATGTACCTTGGTTGCGGGCACATCCCCAGTAGGAGATGTGCAAGAGGCAACTGATCGATGTTTCTCTCCCATCGATGTTTCTAGCTCTCTATCCCTCTCCCTTCCTCTCTGTGAAAAATCAATAAAATATATTTTTAAAAAAAATTATGGATGTTGATAGCATAGGCAGCTTGCAGATAACCAATCACAAGGCCATGAGGTGTATGAAATAACCAATCCCAAGGATGTTGCTAAGGCAGAATTCTTTAAAAGAACCAATCAGAAGCAAGCAGGGCAGGTATCTACCCCCTAGACCAGTGATGGCGAACCTATGACACAAACTCATTTTTTTGGTTGATTTTTCTTTGTTAAATGGCATTTAAATATATAAAATAAATATCAAAAATATAAATCTTTGTTTTACTATGGTTGCAAATATCAAAAAATTTCTATATGTGACACGGCACCAGAGTTAAGTTAGGGTTTTTCAAAATGCTGACACGCCGAGCTCAAAAGATTCACCATCACTGCCCTAGACAGAGCTTCTGCAGCAACCCACTTGGGTCCCCTCCCTGCTATAAGGAGTCTCTCTATCTAAATAAACTTTGCTTTCACTTATCTTCTTTGTCCATGAACTGGTTCTTTGATTTTGCAAGACAATGAACCAGAATCAAATCACAGCACTTTGGTTTCAACCTTACATTTAAAGAAACTGGAAAAAGAACAAAAATCAAAACCCAAAGTGAGCAGAAGAAAATAATAAAGATCAGAGCAGAAATAAATGAGATAGAGTCTTAAAAAAAGCTGTATAAAAGATCAATAAAATCAAGAGCTGAATCTTAGGAAACAAACAAGATTGACAACCTTTAAACAAGACTTAAAAAAAAAAGGACAGAGAAGGTAAAGAGATAAATAAAAACAACAACTCATAGACACAGACAACAATATGGTGATATCAGAGAGAAAGAGGGGTGAGGAGAGGTATAAGAGGGTAAAGGGGAGATAAGTGATGACTCTGGGTAGTGAACACACAATATAATATACAGATTATGTATTATAGAATTGTACACTTAAAAATTATATAATTTTATTAACCAATGTCACCTCAATCAATTTAATAAAAAATTTTAAAATAAATTGCCTATGTCAAATAAAGAAAAAGAAGAGAAAAAAAACACACACACACACAAATAAGTAAAACTGGAGAGATGTAGCAACTGATACCACAGAAATACAAAGGTTTGTAAGAAGATACTACAAAAATCTATATGCCAACAAGTTGGAAAACCTTGGAAAAATGGATAAATTCCTAGAAACATACAATCTTCCAAAACTGAATCATGAAGAAACAGAAAAGCTGGACAGACTTCTTACAACTAATGAAATCAAAGCAGTAATAAAAATAATACTTCTAACAAATGAAACTCCTGGAAGGGATAGCTTCACAGGTGAATTTTACCAAACATTAAAATAAGAACTAAAATCTATCCTTTTCAAACTATTCCAAAAATTTCAAGAGGAGGGAACACTTCCAAGCTCATTTTGCAAGCCCAGCATTATTCTAATTCCAAAATCAGATAGAGATACTACAAAGAAGGAAAAGTATAGGCCAATATCCCTGACACAACTTAATACCAAAATCCTCAACAAACTATTAGCAAACAAATCCAGCAATACATTAAAAAGATCACACACCGTGGTCAAGTGGGCTTTATTCCTGGGATGAAATGTTGGCATAATACCTGCAAATAAATGAAAGTGATACACACGTAAACCAAATGAAGGATAAAAATCATATGATCATATCAATCGGTGCAGAAAAAGCTTTTGACAAAATCCAACACCCATTTATGATAAAGTCTCTAAGCAATGTGGAAATAGAGGGAACGTATCTCAACATCATAGAAGCCATATATAACAAACTAATAGCTAACACCATACCCAAGAGGGAGTAACTGAAAACATTTCCCTTAAGATCAGAAAAAAGACAGGGATGGCCATTTTTTTTAAAATATATTTTATTGATTTTTTTACAGAGAAGAAGGGAGAGGGATAGAGAGAAACATCGATGAGAGAGATCGATCAGCTGCCTCCTGCACGCCCCCCAGTGGGGATGTGCCCGCAACCAAGGTACATGCCCTTGACCAGAATCGAACCTGGGACCCTTGAGTCCGCAGGCCGACGCTCTATCCACTGAGCCAAACCGGTTCGGCTGGATGGCCATTTTCAACATTCTTATTCAACTTAGTACTGGAAGTCCTAGCCACACCAATCAGACAAAAAGAAGCAATAAAAGGCATCCAAATTGGAAAGGAAGAAATAAAACTGTTGGTATTTGCAGATGACATGCTACTGTAAGTAGAGAATTCTGAAGATTCCACCAAAAAACTACTGGAACTGATAAATAAATTCAGTAAAGCAGTAGAATACAAAATAAATAACTAGAAATCAGTTTAATTTTTATATACCAATAGTGAACTATTAGAAAGGAAAACTAATAAAATAATTCCATTCATAATTGCATTAAAAAATACCCAGGAAAAATTTTAACCAAGGATGTAAAAGAGCTGTACTCAGAAAATTATAAGACCCTGAAAAATGAAATTAAAGTACAACTATGTGAAGCATATACTGTACTCATGGATAGGAAGAATTAACATTGTTAAAATGTTCATACCCAAAGCAGTCTATAAATTCAAGGCAATTGCTGTAAAGATACCAATGTCATATTTCACAAAACTATAACAAATAATCCAAAAATGTATATTGAACCACAGAATACCCCTAATAGCCATAGCAATCTTGAGAAAGAACAACAAATTTGGAGGTATCACAATACCAGATATCTAATCATACTACAAGGCCACAGCAATTAAAACAACAGTACTGAAATAAAAACAAACATAGTTCAATGGAACAGAATATAGAGCCCAAAGATAAACCCGCACCTATATAGTCAATTAATATTTGATAAGGAGGCAAGAACATACAATGGGGTAAAGACAGTCTATTCAATAAGTGATATTGTGAAAACTGCACAGATATGTGCAAAAAAATAACTAGACCACCTTCTTACACCATACACAAGAATAAACCTGAAGTGGAATAAAGACTTCAATGTAAGACGTGATACCAAAAAAATCCTTGGGAGAAAACATAGGCAGTAAAATCTTGAACATTTCTCTTAGTAATATTTTTTTCCGATATATCACCTTGGGCAAGGTAAACAAAAGAAAAAAAAATAAACAAATGGGACTACATCAAACTAAAGAGTTTTTGTTCAGCAAAGGAAATCATCAACTAAATGAAATGACAACTCACTGAATAGAAGAACATATTTGCTAATGATACATCTGATAAGGGATTAATATCCAAAATTTGTAAAAAACTTACACAACTGCCGAAACCGGTTTGGCTCAGTGGATAGAGCGTTGGCCTGCGGATTGGAGGGTCCCAGGTTCGATTCCAGTCAAGGGCATGTACCTGGGTTGCAGGCACATCCCCAGTAGGAGATGTGCAGGAGGCAGCTGATCGATGTTTCTCTCTCATCGATGTTTCTGGCTCTCTGTCTCTCTCCCTTCCTCTCTGTAAAAAATCAATAAAATATATTTAAAAAAAATTAAAAAAAAAACTTACACAACTAAATACCAAAAAAACAATCCAATTAAAAAATGGGCAAAAGACCTAAATAGACTCTTCTCCAAGGAGAACATATAGATGGCCAATAGACATATGAAAAAATGCTCAAAGCAACTAATCATTAGATAAATTAAAATAAAACCACAATGAGATATCACCTCGCACATCCTATGGCTCACCCTATGAACATCAACCTATGAACCAGAAGTCACAATTCGATTCCTGGTCAGGGCACATGCCCAGGTTGCAGGCTCAATCCCCAGTGGGCAGTGTGCAGGAGGCAGCTGACCAGTGATTCTCATCATTAATGTCTGTCTGTCTCTCTCTCTCTCTCTCCCTCCCTTCCTCTCTCTCTCCCCTCCTCTCTGAAATCAATAAAAAATATTGAAAAATCCCATATAATAAAAGCCTAATATGCAAATTGTCCCCTCGACCGGGAGTTCAACCACTCGCTATGACATGCGCTGACCACCAGGGGGCTGGCGTGGAACATGGCAGGTGTTGGTGACACGGCACTGGCAGCAGGCGGCAGTGGAAGCGCTGCCGGCCCTGATGAGCACAACAAGAGTAGGACCGCGGCGGGATGGTGCCACAGTTGAGTGGGCAGTGCCAGACCAAGGTGGGAGCAAGCAGGGCCCGATCGCCCCACCGATCACCCCGCAGACGGTGACCAGTGGCAGTGGAGTGGGGGGAGGAGCGGGGCTGCTGCTTCAAGGCTCTGAGGGAGCCAGGCAGGAACCTGATGACTCATGTGGAGGGTGGCGCATGGGGAACCGGGAACCCAGGTGCTGCCCAGGGGCCAGAGGTCAGCTGGGTCCTGCCCTTCCATGCCAGACGCTCGTGCTTTGATAGCCGGCCAGGCCTAGGGACCACACTCGTGCAAGAATTTCGTGCACTGGGCCTCTAGTAAATAAATAAACCAACAACATGTGTTGTCAAAGATGTGGAGAAAAAGGAACCCTTGTGTGCTTTTGGCAGGAATGAAGATCGGTGCAGCCACTATGGAAAACAATATGGAGGGCACTTAAAAAATTAAAAATGGAACTGCCTTGTGACCCAATGATTCTACTTCTGGGTACATATCCAAAGAAACCTACAACATTAATTTAAAAGAATATTTGCATCCCTATATTCACTGCAGGGTTACATATAATAGCCAAGCTGTGTAAGCAACCCAAGTGCCAATCAGTAGATAACTGGACAAAAATGTGTGGTACATATATACACTGGAATATCAGCCACAAAACAGAACGAAATCTTACCATTTAGGACAGCATGGGTGAACTTTGACTATATAATGCCAACTGAAATAAGTCAGTCAGACAAAGACAAATATCATATGATTTCACTTACATTGGAATCTAAAGAAAAATATAAACAAACAAAGAAAATGGAAATAGACTTATGGACCTAGAGAACAGGCTGATGGCTGCCAGAGGGGTGGGCGGTTGGGGGACTGGGTGAAAAGGTGAATGGATTGAGATGTACAGATTGGTAGTTACAATAGAATAATGGAGATGTATAGTACAGTATAGAAAATATAGTCAATAATATTTTCTAACCACTATACTGTACACTTGAACCTAATACAAAATAATATTGAATAAAAACTGTAACTGAAATAAAATTTAAAGGTAGTATATAAAATATTTTAAAATATGAATATATCAAAATAACCAAGAAAATAAGGGGGCAAAGAGAGGAAGAAAATAATTTGATAAAATTTAAATCTAATATATTATAAAATTCATAACAAATAAAGATTAAGACATTTACTTGCCCTAACCGGTTTGGCTCAGTGGATAGAGCATCAGCCTGTGGACTCAAGGGTCCCAGGTTCGATTCTGGTCAAGGGCATGTACCTTGGTTTCGGGCACATCCCCAGTAGGGAGTGTGCAGGAGGCAGCTGATCGATGTTTCTCTCTCATCGATGTTTCTAACTCTCTATCCATCTCCCTTCCTCTCTGTAAAAAAAAACAATAAAATATATTTTAAAAGACATTTACATAATCTGAATAATAATCCTACTTACAAAGTATCTACAGCCGGTGCACATCATATTTATTTAAAGATTCCACCTCAAGATTATGATAAGTATGTCCTTGAATAGCACTTCTCCCTATAGTAATGGATCACCTAGCCAGTATAAGACAAGCAAAGAAAAGGGAGAAAAAAAGAAACATGGATTAAAAAGGAAGAAATAAAAGGCCATTATTTGCCAAAGATGTGACTATGTAATTCTTAAATTCAAAAAAATCTACAGCAAATTTTCAAACTTAACAAGTACTTCAAAAAGACCTCTGCTTACAAACAAGATAAAGTTACAAAAATCAAATTTACCCTGCCATGTGAAAAAAAAATGAAGAAACATATGATATACAACATCAAAGATGTGGTCATAAAAAATAATTTATAAGCTAGTTTTCATTAAAATTTAACACTTTTACTCCATGAAAAGCAAGAATTTTGAAAACAACAGATATCAAATAATAAACGAAGGTGATTCCTTAGAAATGGAAAATAAACTAGGCGAGTTCTAGTTCAATGACTGTCCCCGTTACTACACTGAAGGAATTTTCCATCCTTAGGAGGGGGAGCTCACGTGGAGCCTCCATAACTCTATGAGTTGAGTAATATTCCTGAGAGATGAGACCAGGAAGGCTAGAATTTTCAGAAATGATTTAGAGGGGGGAGAGCTGAATAGAAGATCTCCTTGACAATGCAGCAGAGCACTGATGATCCCAGGCATGAGAGAAAATGACTCAATGATAGGAAAATAATAACCTAAAAAATTTAAAGCAGCAGTGCCCACCTTTCAAAAAGGACTGGAACTAGAACTGGTTCCCACTGGATAAGAAGAAAAACCTTATGATTCACAGGTCACTAGGCAGAGACTCACCTCAATAGTAGGGAACAATTAGAAACAGGCTGAGGACTTCTATAATTCTGACTAACACATTCTATAACCCAGATCTGAAAGGATCAAGAGCTCAAGAATATTTTACAGGAATTGAACATTATCCAGCACCAAATGATAAATATCACAATATTTGAAGCCTATATGATTTATTGACTATATCAGCAAAGTCCAGTGTTCTCCGTGACTAGTAATAAGCACCCTGCAACAAATGGAGACTCCACACCTTAGGGAGAACATACAGAAGCAGATCCAGAAAGAACCAACAGAGAAGCCATTAGCTCACCAGTGCTTTAGTGAGAAAGACCTGGCTACTGATATCAGAACCAAACTTTCTAGTCTTTAAGGTATTTGGTATATAAATATCCTAAATAATGAAAGGCTAATATGCAAATTGTCCCCTCAACCAGGAGTTCAACCAGGAGTTCGACCAGGGGGTGGGGCCAGCCGGCCAACTGCCCCACCCCCGATTGCCCCTCCCATCCCAATCGGGGATGGTGCCAACTGGACCCCACCCATGCACAAATTTGTGCACCAGGCCTCTAGTGTATAATAAATTGAAAATAGTATTTATTTCAGTGAGTAGAATGTAGTCATTCTCAACAAATCTTTTTGACATTTTCATCATTACCAAAATGAAATAATTTATTGTCTGCTTTAGTGTATTAAGATAACATTTAAAAAAATAAAAACCTGCTGTGTATTGTGCACACTGAAAAATCAGGAAATAATATAGAGGATATGAAAAACATGGTACCTGTTCTCATGCAACCTACAATCTACTGGAGAAGACACAGAGATCACAGATATTTAACTGGATATTATATAAAATAATTTATTACAACAGCACGGAGAGGTAAGAGATTGATGATATATATACAGATATACAGATTGGTGGAACTTAGTTACCAGTATTTTTATACACAAGCTCATATGTCTCCAGTAGAAAGCAGCAGAGCAGCCCTCCTGAGAAAATCATCTTAATGCACATGTATATGTCACAGGCAACAAATTCAGTTGCAATGATGTAAACCAGAAGTGGGTTAGCTTAAAAAAAAAATAAAGCTTATCAGCTGTCTTTGCCTGTCATTATCATCCTTGGAGAGAACTATGTAACAACAAAAAAAGTTATATTGGGGCATGGCTATTAGATGTAATTCTGCTTTCTTATATGCTGAAACACCTGCTTGAAAAGAAGCAGTTTCTGAGTTGATATTTTTTTTCCACCAAGGATATAAACAACAGCTTGTTAATTCCTTTCTATAGAAATAAGAAACGTGCCCAAGAAGGATGTTACCATCATTTAATCCTGTTAAAATTTTAATGAAATAAAACCTCTGCCACTATAGCTGAGTTGTAGTTAGAGGTTATTTTCTAAACATGCATTTAAAGACAAATTACACGGGATGAGAACTTGAACATTTTAATATGCCTATTATGTTTAGAAAGGAATGCATCGAGGTTGTTACTATGTTTTTCCATTCTTTGAGTGGATTAGGTTAGTACATCCCACTCCACCCTCAGAGTGTGGAGGCAACACTCTGTTTCCAAGGAACACAATCTCCTTCTAGATTTGGATTTGGATTTCTTTTTAAAAATATTATTTTATTGATCTCAGAGAGGAAGGGAAAGGGAGAGAGAGACAGAAACATCAATGATGAGAGAGAATCATTGCTTGGCTGTCTTCTGCATGCAGCCCTACTGGGGATCGAGCCTGCAATACCTGTTATGTGCCCTGACCAAGAACCAAACCAGGAACCAAACTGTGACCTCCTGGTTCATAGGTCGATGCTTACCACAAGCCCACACCGGCTGGGCAGATTTTTATTTCTTGTTGTCATTTTGTGGTTATATAGCTTGTTGCCATAGTCATTGAAATCTTTACTAGTTCTAGGTTTTCTTTTCCAACAGGCAAAAAGTAAATTTAACTCCCGAAACCCCTGTTCTGAAAATACCCAAATCAGCAGCTTTTGTCGCTCTTGGGCGGGGGGGGGGGGGGATAACCTAGAAAATATTGGAAAACATGTAGATGCCAAAGTAAATACTACATGATCTCACTTATATGTAGAAAAAAATCAAACTCATAACAGCAGAAAATAGAGTAGTGGTTTCCAGGGGCTGGGGGATGAGGAAATGAGATGTTGGTTAATGGGTACAAAGTTGAGTCACCCAAGGTGAGTAAGTTTTGGAGAGTTGATGTAAAACAATGTGATCATGGTTAACAATACTGAATTGTATACTTGAAATTTGCAGGGATAAATCTTAAGGATTCTCAGCACACCTACCCCCATACCAAAAAAGAAAGAAAATTAAAAAATAGTAACTAGATGCGGTGATGGATATTTTATTAGCTTGTGGTGATCATTTCACAAAGTATCCACACATCTAAACATAAAGTTATATACCTTAAATACATAGTTTTATTTGCCAGTTATACCTCACTAAAACTGAAAACGACTCACAATTGCAGGTGTATTCCTTAAGGGGCATGTGTGTGTGTGTGTGTGTGTGTGTGTGTGTGTGTGTGTGTGTGTAATTCATTAGCAGGAGTTTCCACTGAAGCTAATCTTTTTGTTAAAAGAAAAAACATACTTTTGTTAAAAGAAAAACATAGTTAAATCAATCAGCAAATTGATTATTCTGTCTAATATGGTTAACAAGTTTAGGTCTTTTTACGTGAGTGAAGCAATCTGAACAGCAAACCCAGTGGCATCACATCGAGGTGTCAATGCTCATTAGATTCCTGGAACAACTACAGGCAGCAGTGGCTGCTTCAGAGACAACACTGTGCGGAGCCACGTCTCCATCTCTGCAGCAGCGAAACTGCTTTTCTCCATGTTGATATTTCACTGAGCACGTCCACAAAAAAAGAGCTCTCCGCCTTTTGTAACATCCTTCACCAGAGGAACATACTATTTAATTCAGAAAGAACTGCATTGCGCTTTGTTGCTCATAGCTAGTGAGAACACAGTAAATGTTTCTAAAATTTACCAAAAGACAAAGGATGTGGGATACTCTCAGGTCAGAATATGGGCTGGTGTTCCTAATGGCCACTGAAAATTGCTACCTTCTAGGTGACCATGCCATAAATTATCACAAGTAGTGCCCCCATTTTTCTGTTCCATGGACATCTAAATAGCTTTTTCTTAAATGTGTGGAGAAATGAAAAGGTACTACTGAAGTATCACAGAAGAGCAGCTACTGAATTAACTGAAATTGGTGGCATCTATCCCAGACTGCTTCACTATTCTCATTAGAACATATATTTTTATACTTCAGAGGTTTCAGGTTAATTAATGCAAATGCACTACCTGTTCTGCATTGGTATTGGAGAAAGTTTACTTGACAAATGGCCAGTGGCATTGTGCTATGGGATAAATAAGAGAAAGCATAAAATGTTAAAGAGGGTATCTGTCATTATTACAGGAGAAGATCCATCTCTATAGACAAATAGACTGGGAATTACAGAATGAAGGGTCCCTAATTGTGCTGAACAGCATCAGAAGATAAATCAGCGAGGAGAAAATAGTCGGCAGTGCTAGATTCACAAAATGGTATGTTGTTGTTTTTATCAAATGAGGTTGTCAGATCTCCAGGTTCTACGGCAATTCAAACTCCCTCTAGATAGGGCTACATCTAAGGAGATGGCTATATAAGAACAAACTAAAAAGACCAGTTTATTTTTGCAGTATCAAAGTTCTGAATTTGTCTTCTCTGAAAGGTGCTTTCATTCGCTGACAAAATCAACATGAACCAAACTGAAAGAGAGAGACTGACAGTAACAGAGATGTGTGTAGTGAAGAAGGCAGCTAGAATATCTGGAAACATTGAATGGATTATAAAAGTTCATTACTTGGACAGCAGTGCCCCTCCAGTGTCTGCTGCGGCAGCCCCGTATGCAGTGCTCACTCTGCAATCACACGGCTGGGTTCCTTTCTCTCTGTCCGCACTGACTACAGAGGCCAGTTAACATTTTATACCAGTTTCTTCCCACGTAAAAGTGGAAAATTTCCATGGGATTTCCCATGGAAAATCACAGTACTGTCCTTTGGGTTTATTACCAGATTCAATAAATAGCAACACTTCTAAAGTACATAGAACCGTAACTGTACATGGAAAGAACTCAATAATTATTAGCTGGTACTCCAGGGCTTCTGAAAAGACTCTGTGTCACCAATCATCCATCCCTCTTCACTTGTTCTGTTCTCTATATAGTATTTGTAAACTAACATATATTAAGTGAAACGGAGTTGCCATTTATCTAGCACTTCAAATGTGTTACATGTCTCAAATACCAGGAGTTTTGTACTTTCAATAACCTTGCAACATAGGAATGTTTATGACCATTCTGAAAATGTTCAAAATGAGGCACTGAAAACCAGTGCTTCCTCCAAAGTCACACAGCTAGTAAATACCACTGTCTCTGACGGAAGTAGAAATTTAAAAAGGAAGTCTGAGTCCTGATATTGCCGTTATAACTACCTGTATGACTTCGGATAAATCTTTACAATCTATGAACCTCAGTTTAACCATATAAAACAGACTGGTTGCAACAAAGTGTATTTCAAATACAAGATACTATAAAAATGTGTGCACTGACTATATGAAGTTTATTGTATTATAATACACTCTATTGCAATATATAATGTGCTATAATTGGGTTAAATAGCATTGCCTCCTACTTATATCCAAAAAAAATGATTTAAGTAGTGAGCATGTCTTGCTAGTTCAAATATTCCATCTTAAATATATTGTCAATTCAAATGGTATTGTAAACTTGACTACACACACACACACACACACACACCTGTTGCTTTTATTTGAAAAATATTTCCAATCTTTAATGGATGTTTCTTTACTTAGATAACACTTCTATACAGCTTAACAACTCCCAGGCATTATTATAATAATAATTTCACAGATATTAACTCGTTTAATTCTTATAACGAGCCTATGAGATAGGCAATGGTATTTTCCCCATCGTGTATGGTGAAACCACGTACAGAGAGCTTAAATAATTTGCTCAGTTTCCAATGGCCAGAAAGCGGCAAAGCCATGATTCAGATCCTGAAATCTCACTCTAGATTCTCACTGTGGACAACTCTGCTTGGTAAGTTCTCACATAACCCTTTTCCAGTGGGAGTAATGACATTTTATCTGACTTGTAGTGCAATTTACCTGCATGGGCTCTACTGTGTCCTGTACAAGTTTCACTAAAGGCATGATAAACAGTGAGCAATTGCCATCAATGGTTGCTATTGGTCATTCTTGCCTCCGATTTTATTTTTCAGCGAAGCTCATGACTATTTAACTGAACTTCAGAAGCTTAATTAAGAAGCTCAGTAATGCATACTTTTTAATTCTATAGACTAAACAGCTGGTACATGAAAGAAGAAAAAGCCATTTTCCAAAATTATTTAGTTTTTGTTAGCAGTTGCTTGACTAAAATCACTATGCATGTTCCAAATGAGTTATGTTTTTCTCCAGTATAGAATATGCATGATTATAATCAATTATTAGTTAAACTTATAAGAAAGTTGAATACTGTTGCATCATAGTTTTGTCAAAGGTACATTATCAATTCAGACTGACAACTAAAAGGAATAAATATGTTATGAAATTGGATATAAAGCACATTTACATGATTTCTATAGATATTTCCATCCTAAATTTCAAATTCAAATTCTTCTCTCATGGAAAGAAAGTAAAGCCTATTGGAAAAATGTACAATTTTTTGTGTTAGAGATTACACAGTTCTCATTGGTTCAGTGCAAGGTGGATATTAACTGCCAAATGCAAATTTTAAAATTGCCTCTAGAGAAGAAACATATTTAGAGACTTTCTCAATTCATTTCTATTTCTCCATACAGATTTGCTGGGCAAACTTTCCTGTTGTCAACAAGACCCTATAATCCTGAAAAGTGCCAGCTAAATGATCCTATGTATTTAAGCTATTTTATGGAATTCACAGGAAATGGAAAATGACATAGTACAGGTAGGTATATTCATGGGAACTCTGGATTCAGCTTCTTACCATGTCCTCTTTAAAGGGGGGATCCATGATACAAACATTTATTTCTTTTACTTATTTACTGTAGACAAATTATTATACAGTACCATCTTTTTATGAAAAATTGGGGACTAGCAATCGTTTGATGAGCTTCTTTATGGAAGCTGCTTCTCACATTGTACCTCCCTTCACTTTCCATTCTTATTAAACTATTAAACAGCACAACATTTTCACATTTCCAGAGTATTCCACAAACCAACTGCTTTTTCCTCACCAAAATAGGGAAATATAAATACTTCTTTTTATGGCTTTTGCATCTAATTTGCTTCTTTTATTTTAAACTAGAGGCCAGGTGCACAAAATTTGTGCATGGGAATTGGGGGGGGAGGTCCCTCAGTCCGGCCTGCACCCTCTCCTAATCCGGGACCACTGGCTCCTAACTGCTGGCCTGCATGATCACCCCTAACCACTCTCCCTGCCTGCCTGATGCCCCTAACTGCTTGCCTGCCTGCCTGATCACCCCTAACCACTCTGCCTGCCTGCCTGATTGCCCCTAACCACTCGCCTGCCTGCCTGATCACCCCTAACCACTCTGCCTGACTTCCTGATTGCCCCTAACCACTCGCCTGCCTGCCTGATCACACCTAACCACTCTGCCTGACTGCCTGATCGCCCTTAACCGCATCTGCCTTGGCCCCTGCCGTGGTGGCTTCCTCCGAAAGGATGTCCAGAAAGACATCCAGAAGGTCGTTCGGCTGTCTGATCTAATTAGCATATTATGCTTTTATTGCTATAGATATCTGAGGACCAATATGAATTTCATGTCAGCTGCCAAATATTCAGAGATTTTCTGAAGTTGAGTGGCATTTAGCAATAGTAATTACATTTCTGAATACTCATTCTGCTTCAGTTAATAAAAAGGACAGGGGGAATCAAGCTACGTCATTTCACTTTGTCAAATCCTTCTTTAAACTAACACGGACAGAGAAGATGACACATTTAGGGAATTTTGTTATAAAAACTGAAGTCAAAGAAAGAAGAGTAACAGAGAATAAAACAAATAAAATGAAATCTAGAGTTTTGGAGGGAGAAATAACTGGATCTTAATGGTTGTAACATAGGCAAACGCCATCACATATAATTTGTCAATAAACAAATAACTGTCATCTTTACTTTGTGAATATGCATTTATGACTGCTGCTAAAAAACATCTTTTTCCATTTAGCCACCCAATAAACATCAACCTCAGAATGACCAAAAAAAATTTAATTTCAGAAACATGAAATGTTTGGATTCTACGAATAAAGTATATAGACCTATGATTTTCATTGTGTGGATAAATTAGTAACTGGCCTAATTAGAAACATGCTGTAGTTTGGCTGCTATATTTGTATGGGCTCCAAAATAATGCTGTCGAAGAGTATTTTACCCAAAAATTTAAAGTTATATATTTTCAGGTGATTGGGAAGTTCAACTAGTCCTGTAATTTCTCTCTACTTTTAAACTGCAAATTTAAAATCTTCATCTCTTTGATTATTGAGTGACCTCCTGGCCAAAAACATAAATTTGATGAAGAATTTTGAGTTCCCCAAAGAGGTTTATCTACTTTCAAGCTGTTCTGTGTTCAGAGTGCAATTTGTAGGTATAAAATTCCTACTTTCACTTGCTTGTGCCAGCAAGGGATAAACTAATTTCCAGCTTAATGGAAAGATTTGTGTTGGCTTAACTGTTTCATAGGCTAAAAATTCATAACAAACTGACCTTAAATCTCATGTCTGGAGAAAGATGGTTATGACCTAAGAATTGCTCTCAAAACTGTAACATTTTTAATGTTCTGAAATATATTTTTATTGATTTTAGAGAGAGAGGAAGGGAGAGGGATAGAGAGATAGAAACATTGAGGAGAGAAATATCAATCCGCTGCCTCCTGCACGCCCCATATTGGGGATTGAGCCTGCAACCCAGGCATGTGCCCTTGCCAGAGTAATTAAACCAGTGACCTCTTGGTTCATGGACCTATGCTCAACCACTGAGCAACACTGGCAGGGCAAAACTATAACTACTTTTTAAAAACATATATTTTTATTGATTTCAGAGAGGAAGGAAAAGGGGGAAAGATGGAAACATCAATGATGAGAGAGAATCATTAATTGGCTGCCTCCTGCACACCCCCTACAGGGGATGGAGCCTGCAACCTGGGCATGTGCCCTTGATCGGTATTGAACCTGGGATCCTTCAGTCAGCAGGCAGACACTCTATCCACTGAGCCAAACCAGCAAGGGCTATAAATACTTTTTAAAAGCATATTTAACAAAGCTCAAAGACATTTTCTTTGTAGTTTCATTGCTGGTGCTGGAGGAACATATGAATTACATGAATTATCCTCCATGGTTTCTGCACTCAGAAGCTGAAGCTCCAGGGAGAATTCATATATCACCGAACTCACACAAAGAATAGGCACTTTTAAATTTTATTGTGCATTTATCCCATGATAATGCGCAAGTGATCATGCAATTTAAAATTAATTCTGGCTTTTATACTCATGTTTTCTTTTAGCTCAACACTAAACTGTCAGAGACAAGAGTAAACAATTAGGCTTTTATTTTTTATAAGATTCCAAGAAATAACAATTGATTATCCAGAAAATATCTACAGAGTTAGCAATATGTATGTTCTTTTCAATTATATTTTGAATTCTTTTAAAGAAATCATTACATGTTGATGCCAATTAGTTCTTAGAGAAAGATCATAAACCAAATTCCTATGAAATAATTAAATGATTTCCAGTTGGATTAAATATGGTATGCAAGTCTTTGGCAGATTATAATAACAGGTCATGCATTACCTATTTAAGTACTGTCAGAGTATGATATATCAAATGCTATCCATTTTAAGATGTACTGGGCAAAGATATATGTTATTGGAGAATATTTTGAACTATCAGAGTTTACTTAAATCTGTAGGTGTGGGGGAGGATATATTACTAGAGTAAGGTAAAATAAATGTTTGTTTTGTTTTGTTTTTCCTTGCTGGCAAATTCCACCTTTGAGACAAAGTTAAAAGAACAAAACAAAGTTAAAAACTCAACTTTAGTATATATGGAGATGATACAATAGCTAAAAACAGGAGTAAGCAATGGAGGAAACTTTGTTTATGACTCCATTGTAACTCTATTTTTATTCCAACTGACTTAATGAGACCTACTTGAATCTTGCCTTTGTCACTTTGGTGACTCTGGTCAAATTTCTTAATTTTATGTACCTCAATCACATCATCTGGAAAGTAGGGATCACAGTGTTTAATCAGTTTGTGAGTATTAAAAGAAGAAATGTATGTGAAAGTAGCTGAGATATGCACTCAGGAAAGTTATAAAATTTGGCTGAATCAACCTATCTCAGGTCAGATTTTTTTCTCTCTTTTCTTTTCTCTTATTCTATGATCTAGCAGCATAAAGTCTGGATTTATGAGAACAAACAAAAATAAACAAATGACAATAAAATACTAGTAAATAGTGCTTATTTGACATAATAATAAGGAAAAAGGAGAAAAGAAACTTAATTATCATTCATTAAATTTTTAAAGTAATTTTACCTCTAAAGCTAACTCATAACTATTTTTGTAGGAAAAAAAAGGTATAAAGAGTATTATAATCTATACTAATAAAAGGGTAATATGCTAATTAGACCGGACATCCTTCCGGACAAAGTCACAGTGGCAGGGGCCGAGGCAGAGGTTGTTAGGGGTAACCAGGCCAGCAGGGGTAAGCAGTTAGGGGTGACCAGGCCGGCAGGGGAGGGCAGTTAGGGCCAACCAGGCCAGCAGTGGAGGGCAGTTAGGGGAGATCAGGCAGGCAAGCAGGTGAGCAGTTAGGAGCCAGCAGTCCCAGATTATGAGAGGGATTTCCAACTGCCAGCAGTCAGACATCCCCCAAGGGGTCCCGGAATGGCAAGGTTGCAGGCTGGGCTGAGGGACCCCCCCCCCCTCCGTGCACGAATTTCATGCACCAGCCTCTAGTACATATATAAACAAATGTAGTATAGTATAAAACATAGTCAAGGAAAGAATCTAGTTCTAGTCTATACTAGTAGAAGTTTGAAGGCTTCACAATGGAGATCCCATCTGTGTTGGGCTCTAAAATATGAATAGTCTTTTAACTATTAAAGAAAGAGATAAGAGAATTCCATGAAGAGGAAGCAACATGAGTAAAGTTGTGAAAGTATATGAGTGAGCATGCCACCTTAAAAAAGTAGGACCATATGGATAGTACTTACGTTTAATGGACTAGAGCAGGGGTCCTCAAACTACGGCCCGCGGGCCACATGCAAATACAAATATTGTATTTGTTCCCATTTTGTTTTTTTACTTCAAAATAAGATATGTGCAGTGTGCATAGGAATTTGTTCATAGTTTTTTTTTAAACTATAGCCCGGCCCTCCAACGGTCTGAGGGACAGTGAACTGGCCCCCTGTTTAAAAAGTTTGAGGACCCCTGGACTAGAGTGACAGGCAACAAAAACAACCAAGTAAATAAGATGCCAATACAGTGGAATCTCATTTCTCAAACATAATTCATTCTAGAAGGCTTTTTGAGAAGCGATTTGTTCAAAAACTGATACATTTTTCTCCATTAGAAATAATGTAAATTGAATAAATCAGTTCCAGACCCCCAGATGATTCCCTGTTTTAACCTTTCTTATATACAGGACATGTCTAATGTACCGTTTAATTTATAAATAAACAATTCTTAAATTTATTGAACCACCCCCTACTAGCCTTAAATGAATGTTTCATGTATCACTGTCTCTGAAATACTATCACCGGCTAACTGCTTTTCCTGTATCCAATCAACCACAGTTTTTCTACATATTCAACTGCCTGTGACTGTTGTTTTGTGAGCACTTTCACACACTTAGCAACATTAGTACTCTTTATATTTTAAAATTGTGCTAATCATTTATTTCACCAACAATAAAAGCATTATCTCATTTGTTTGTTGCCTGAGAAACACTTTTTGTCATGCTGAGGTATCGGCATGAAAGAGTTGTCAGGTCGAAAACTGAAGTTTTGGTTGACAAACAAGACATTTTTTCTGTAAACAACTTGGTAGAGAACCAAATTGTTCAAGATAGGAGACCTTCGAGAAACAAGATTTTATTTGTACACATCAATATGGTATATATGTACAAAAATATTCAAAAGAACATTCAAGAGTTAATGCAATGAATCACTGTTGTTTTATAACCAATTAAATCACAATAGCTCCAATATTCATCCTTATACTTGCTAATTTAATGCATTCAAAGGGTTAATATCTATCATAATGAATCTATGAGAATATATGAACATAAATTGGCATATGAAAAATGATAGTCATTATTTTAAATAATTGACGTTTAAGACATCTGGTAGGATTCCAGTCTGATTTGTCACTTGGTATATTTGAATAAATGATCTGCAAACTTAACAATTTTATGCCAATATAGATACTAAATGATATCCCATTTATAGTCAGATAGTGATTAGCAGAAACTTAAATAATGTATTGGATGATATCAGGTTTTGATATTAGAATTAATCAAAGGCACTGAGTCAAATAGAATGTAAAAATAAAACACTCCTACTTAGGACTGTGCATTTGGGATTCAAAACTCAGATAAAGGTCAATTTATCGTTATGCTGATATTTCTCAATGGAAATTACATTTCTAACAAATTCAAAAAGGAGGGAACATCAAATTAACAGAAAACAAATTAATTCTAAAGAAAATCATAAACTTATTTTTAGTGGCATGTACTCTAAAATAAATATAGATTCATTTAAGTGGAACAGTTTATGTGCAGGTTTGGTTACAGATAGTATCTTATATGTCTACTAGAGGCCTGGTGCATGAAATTCGTGCACCAGAGGGAGTCCCTCAGCCCAGCCTGCACCCTCTCACAATCTGGGACCACTGCTAGCCTGCCTGCCTGCCTGATTGCCTCTAACCCCTCTGCCTGCCTTCCTGATCGCCCCTAACCCCTCTGCCTGCTGGTCTGATTGCCCCTAACCACTCGCCAGCCTGCCTGATTGCTCCAATCACCTCTGCCTTGGCCCCTGCTGTGGAGGCTTCATCTAGATTAAGGACGTCCGGAATGATGTCCAGAATGACGTCTGGAAGGTCGTTCGACTGTCCAGTCTAATTAGCATGTTATGCTTTTATTATTATAGATAAGTGTGCACTATTGATCTGCTCAGTTCCCCATATCACTCACTCCTAGTATAAACTGTAACCCCCATCTCTTTCCCTAATCTGACAAATCTAGTTCACCTTGAATCTCTTGTCCTTCTTGAGATAATAGCTCTACACAATACATTTCTTGTATTGTCTTGAGACAATAGCTCTACATAATACATTCCTTATATTGTCAGAAACAGCTGGTCTGCCAATACATGACAGGGAATAGAAGACTGAAGTAATATGTTCTCTTTATTTTTTGTTTGATAGTTTGTTCTATATTTATTTTTCTGCTTTTCTTTGAGCTCACCAATACATGAGTGTACCTTAGGGCACTGAAGATAAATTCAAAAATATTATATTTTAAGTAAATGCATGCAAATGAGGTTTGGAATAGATACTAAAAAACACTTTTGAATGAGTAGAATCATCTGTTAATGCTTATTTTATTGCTATAGTTTTCTGTTCAAAGTTTCATGTTTCTGACATCTTATTTTCCTTATGTCTGCATGAATACTCACAGTAAGTTGTACATATAACATATATCCACACAAATATCTGAGTTCATATATGAAAATATATATTTATATTTTTTTGATGGAGAGAAACCCATCTCTCCATCAAATACATACATACTCACTTCCCAAAATATATAAGTCTAACAGCACCCTACTGAAAAATATAAACACATAGCTCCAGAAAATATTCCTCCAAATGGCCACGGCCCTTGAATAGATCCAAATTCAGTACATGCACAACTCTCCATAAGCCCCAAATATGCCCACACTACAAATATGCAAACATAGCACCATATACTCTGCACCCCAAATACACATGTAATGCCACACCACCTGCATAAACATAACCCCACACTCCCAAATTCTTACAGAGAATTAACTCTTCCATCTCCCATAATACGCAATCACACAAACACCATATCAAATCATACAGATACTGCATGACACTAACATATTCAACATCCACCAGTTCTGTAAAATAGTCACGGATCTGCTTTCTACACACTGATATATGCATAGACAGCTCCTGAGAAATCACAAAAAGAAATACACAAAGCCACACAACACACCCTGAATACACAATGATACTTCTGCATTCCCCAAATACAAAACAAAAAAATCATACATCCACTCTAATGACTACAAGTGCTTTTTGCATATGCAGATAATTCTCCAAATGATCCATTAGAGCAAGCATGTCAAACTTGTGGCCCACCGGCCGCATGCAGCCCACAGCAAATATTTTTGCGGCCCAGCCAATATGATGGTATATAAGAAACGTTTTAATAAAAATTCCTTAACTTAATTTTTACAATATCCTGTTATACATAATTATTAATAACAAAATACAACGTTAGCTAATGCCTGATTACTATAATCGTGTTGCATTCATTTCCCTTACTTGCCTTACACACATACACACCATTTCTCTCCACTAATACTAGCAGCAAATATTTTAGCAGCTGATTTCCATGTCATTAGTCTTGGACTGACTTGTTTGGTGTGCGCCACAGGAAATATTTCGCTTTTAGAGAACAAGAAAAAATAGTTTTATTTGCATTATGCTTATTAATTTGTGCAGTTATTCAGTGTCTGGTAAGTTAATGTTCAAGAAAAAATATTAATTTTTATTAAAATGTTCTATTATTTTATGTTAACTTATCGCTTATCTCAGCCCTTTGTATTCAGCCTGTCTCTATCGAAATAAACCTACGTTTCTATGAAAATGGAAGGTTTTGTTTTTTTGCGGCCCACGTAAACTTAAACCTTGTTTATTTGGCTCATGTTAGCCTTTGAGTTTGACATGCTTGCAGTAGAGAAATCCCCAATTAAACAAATACAGGGGAGAAAAAGGGCAGGTAAATATGCCCCTCCCCCAACCACCAAATTACAATCACCTAACCACCAACTACTTGAATTTAGAAGCATTGCATCTCAACACCCTCCACGTACAACACTAAAGCCTACACACTTTCACAAAAACACAGGCATGACCTCCCCTTAATCACTGATATCCACAGATAAAACCAACCCACACACACATCAGATTCCCACCAACCAATTAAATACGTTCAAACCCCATCTTTTTTTCCAATTCCATGACCTGACAACAGACCAACAGACTTCGTTGCTATTACAGTCAGCAACGTCGCTCACCTCATGGACAAGAGTGCAGTCTGAATGTAATGGCTGGTTGAGATCTTCACGTAAAGAAGGGAGACAACAGTAAAACGAGGAGGACGTACCTGAAGGCTTCACTCACTTTGAATGACCTGAGCTACTTCTTGCTGAATGCAAGGATGATTTTCAAATTTGCAAGAACCGAACTGCCCCACCACTCGGTCTTTCTTCAGAATGCAGGAGACAGAACGGCGCAGGGTTAACAGCTTACACGCATCACTAGACCTCACTGTAGGCCCGGCAATACCTGAACCCCCTGCAGCCGGTCATCAGTGGTGCCAACTCCCTGGTGTCAATGCCACAGGAAGTGAGCTGTGTGCGAGGGGGGAGGGGCATGAACACCGCCCGGGGGTGCAAATAGCCCACAGCGTGAACAACAGTGAGAGGGGTGACCCCTGAAGGGTGAAGAGTCTGCATCCCCCGCTTCCTTACCCACTCCGGAGGCCGCCAAGCCCGGCCCCCTGCCAGTCAGGACCGCCATGGAGGCTGCTTCCTACCCACCAGCGCGCGCGTGCAAGCACCAGAGCCAACCACGCAATGGCCGCTGGGAGCCGTAACCTGACGGAGCCCGCCCCCAGTGCCCGCGCCCATGCGCATGCGCATGCATCTGCACGCGAGGCACCCCAGGGAACTGGAACAATGGGCTGTGCCTGCAGGGGACAAACACTTCCCGCCAAGCTTCACCTGCAAGGCCTGCTGCCAGGAGCCTCCGTGCAGTCCCTGTGAATTGAGCACTTAGGATTTTAGAATTTCCACCGTGCAACCCATCCTCTTAGATGCAGCCGTCCCTCGTGCAAGGTTTTGGCGAGGTCCGCCTGAAGCGCATCTCCTCGAACTGGGGCAAGTGCCTCATGCCCTTGGGACTGCAGTTCGTGGTTTCTAAAACTAGTAGGTCCTTTCTCCTAGCAAGTCTGAGTGTTTCAGTTAACAATTCTGGCAAAGAAATTTAGACCTGGGAAAGACTCTAAGACAGTGGTTCTCAACCTTCCTAATGCCGCGACCCTTTAATACAGTTCATCATGTTGTGGTGACCCCTAACCATAAAATTATTTTCGTTGCTACTTCATAACTGTAATTTTGCTACTGTTATGAATCATAATGTAAATATCTGATATGCAGGATGTATTTTCATTGTTACAAATTGAACATAATTAAAGCATAGTGATTAATCACAAAAACAATATGTAATTATATGTGTGTTTTCCGATGGTCTTAGGCGACCCCTGTGAAAGGGTCGTTCGACCCCCAAAGGGGTCGTGACCCACAGGTTGAGAACCGCTGCTCTAAGAGATACTTTCCCCTGATTCTATTCCTAGAGTTTTTCTAAAAGCATGAACTGTGCTGGAATATTTTTCTCAGTGTATTTATTTAGTACGTGGAGGTTTTTCAATGAAGGTTGATTCACAGATGTTTCCATTGAAAGGTGGCTGATCAAGACTTGTCTGGGCCAGTTTCTGTTCACATAGCAGGTAGCACGGGAACAATTCCACCCTCTCCTACCTCCTTTTTTTGTATTATGTGCAGAATTTGTATTATATTGGAGTCTTTTTCAGTGAATGTTCACAGTACTTTACCGACCACAGGAATTCTGCTGCTACAGCAGGGAGTGAAGCTTGTCTCTCCAGAGATTTGGTTGCAATCCTCCAAAGTCGTCACCCCTCATCTCCCTTGACCAATTTCCTAACAATCCTCTCTGCTTACAGCACAAAATACAAATGCTCCTTCATATTACTTTGACAGTGATAAACTGACATTTATGTACAATGTGACAGTAAGAATCAAACGTGTGTGTGTTTTTTAAGGGGTGCTTCCATGATTCACATGCAGATGGGACCACAGGTAATAACGACCCTAGATTCCCAAGGGCAAGACTATATGATGCAGACAGGACATTTGGAAGCCAAATAGCAGGGCTTCCAGGCTCAGACTAGCAAGCTAGGATTTAGGTGGATGCAGGTTTCTGTGAGTGGGGGCTGGATATGGTGTATAGAATCCTGGCTTTGTCACAATGTGCAAATCCATCTTATGTGTAGTATAATTTTAACACTTAGGAAAACCAGGACCTTAGGATGTTAGCCCTGTTAACACATGGGCGCAGAAGATTTTCTGCCTCCTGGGCCCTTCCTGCTGCCCTTACCAGCACTGAGCCTAGACATCAGTGCTGTCCGGCAGCTCCCACAAATTCCACATCCTCCAAACGTATTTCACACTTGTGTGCAATTGTGTTCAGTGATGGAGCCAGGATGCACACTTGAGTCTCTTTACTCTGAGTTCTCCTTCTTACAGACGGAGTAGCTAATAATGACCTAACAAGTTACTTGCTTGGTAGAGTTGCCAGATAAAATACAGGATGCCAGTTAAATGTAAATTTCAGAAAACAGCGAACACATTTATAGTAAAGGTATGTTCCAAATATCTCATGGGATACAATTATCCTAGAAAGTGATTCATTGTGTATCAATTGGCCATCCATTTTTTTTTGCTAAATCTGGTCACCTATTCTTTCAAGTACTTTGAATTCTAAGGGACTGCAGAACTTCTTTTTCTAGGAGTCTAGCCTCCATAAATAGAAGAGCTATGTTACCAGTACAAAGACAATCATTACAGTATATACTAAATAAAATTACATATAAAATAAATATATTGAGACATATATTAACTTTTAACCAGAGAAAAAAGCTGAGAGCGTTTTTTTTAAATTACAAAAAAAGCCCATATTTGCTTTTAATTGCGGAATACATATCTGGAAAGATTAAAGGAAACAGATAACACCAGCATTCTGTGGGTGAGAGGACTGTGCTGCCGGGGAAAGAGGCAGGAGAAAGACTCGTCACTGCATTTTCCACTTGGTGCAATTGGTCTGTGAGCTACATTAAAATAATTTAAAAGGTAAAAAACATTAAACATTGAACAACATAGTACTTTGAGAAACGAGAGCAGTGATTTCTGGTCTTGCCCTGAGGGCTACAGGGCCTTCCCTGATGGACTGAAGCAGCGGAGGTTGTTAGCAAGGCTGGGCTGGCTGCAGTGTGCAGAGCTCCCAGCACTGGACGCCACCTGGGGCCACAGGACGGCTCCCTAAAGAATGATGTGCACACAGCAACGGAACAGACTGGATCTGCTGGGTCAATCCTTGTTTCAAACACTGGGTTCGGTGTGGCCACAAGTACAAGTACCTATTATTTTTCCAGATCATATGTATAAATTTTGTTCAAGAAAGTGTAGTCTGTGTTGAAAGTAAGCCAAGAGCCAGAGAGGAAGCAGGTTGAGGGACCCAAAACTAGGCTGATGGATCAAGAAATGAAATAAAGGGGATTTATCAAGTAAAGCTTTTATGCTGTGAATCGAAAACAAACAAACAAAAACAACCACAATCTATGAATTGCCTAAAAAGGCGCAAACCAATTGTGTTACCACTTAAAACTTGAAAGGACCTGCTGGTTCTTGACTACCTGCTAGTTTTCCATGGACTGTCTCCCCACCCCCACTACAACCCAGGCTTCCTACCCTCTGCCCCTCCCTGCAGCAGAGTGCCTGGAGTCCTACATTCTGATGTTTAAGTTCAAACTGTTCTTTCAGGGGATGCTGAGTGTCTGTTGGAGCAGGTCACTCTCCTGGTCCTGGACTTGAATTCTCTCATTGCGAAGGCTACTGGGCAGTGGTGGTCAGTGCCTCAGCCTTCGGGGTGGCTGCAGAAGAAGGTAAGCCTGTAGGTTCGAGCTGGAGTGGGGGGTGGTTAAATGTGACACTTCCACTGGAGAAACATAGTAGTTCGGACTGAAGTAGTTGAAGGAGAGAGCACTTGACCTCCAAAGACCTTTCACCAGGGGAGCCTGGGAGTCTTTGGAGATCTGTGACTGGACAGGAGGGCTCCTCAGAGCTGGGTCAGGATGACTCAGGGGAAATGCCTGGGTGTGGAGGCAGCAGGCACACGGATTCTTTCTAGAGGAGAGACACGCCACTTCCACATGTATATATAGAGAGAGTAGTGGGCTGTGTCGTGGTGGTGGCACAGGGAGGGTCATGGGAAAGCCTAGTCCTGTATCCTGTTCTTCAGGCACCTGGAGTTCACCCACAATATCTTTCTAAGGGATTTCAGTTTAGGATGCCGGAGCTATTGGAGCAGAGGGTAGAGGTAGTCCCAGCCAGAAAGTTGTCCAGTGCTGTCTGTGGCCAAGTCCACAATGAAATGTCCGCCCCGAGGGCTGGGCTGGAAGGTACTCCAACTGCTGCAGCCCAGGCTCCTCCACTGCTTCCAGCCCAGAGCTCACTTCTGAGCCCAGGGAGCTGCTTGTTGTCCTGGACTCCACAGGAGCAGGGCAGCCGGGCAACTTCCACCAACACAGGGCTCAGTTCCCTGGGTGGTCCTGAATTGCTCCCTCTCTGTGGAAAGTCAGTTCTTCAGACCTACTTCCTCTTGTTGTGTATCTCACCATGTGCCCTCTGCCCTGCCTTTTACCTTTGAGATAGGGGTTTACTCATATTCCATGTCACTGTTTCATGGACAGAAAACAAACGTGATATAAGCCCTTCACAAACCGGCCCAGCATGCACACTCATGTCAGAACCAAGAACAGCAAACACTTAACAGGGGCCAGGTTCTGCCACTCCTGCCCCAGCGCTCAGACTAAGGGCCACCCTCAGGAGCTGTGTTCCCGGGAGAGGGCTCTGGGAAGCAGGCGTTGTGTCCCCTAGATTCTGTCATTTCACAGCCAGCAATGGCTGCAGGGAATTAAAAAAGGGCCAAGGAATGGAGAGCAGTGGGGCTGTCAGTGTAAGACTCCAGAAACTTCCATAGCTGCTGTCATGTTAGATGGGTCATGGGACTGCAAATTGTCTGTTTTGGGTCCTTCCCCTTCTAGCTTCCAACAATGGAAAGTGAAGATGCAGTAAGCACCAGGTGTGAGCCAGTGTCAGTGAGACAAAGTTATCTGGAACACATTCCTGCTTGGAGGAACAGTGCAGACCCCAGTCCAGGAGAACCAACTACACACCGCTGTCCCTAATCCTTGGACGCTTACTAATGATACAGAAAACCCTCTTCCTGCATCTGTGCTACTTATCTTGCCCCCTTTAAAAATGAATCCACCTTGGCAGACGTTCCATGGAAAAACCAACCACACTTGACATTTGTTTTCTGTCCGACTTAGTGTATATCCATCTTATAAAAGTATTCATGGCTTTATTACAGCTGTAGACAATTACAGTTTTATATAGTGATAATTTGGGGTTACATATAGTATTGTATATATCATATTGCCTTAGTCTTCTTTTAACATTCTGACTTCAGGCTAATAAAATTAATATATTTTAGATGTTATTTAATTTTTGAATTATTCATAATTTTGCATTGTGTGTATATATTAAAAATAATTTACAAGTACCTTATTGTTGAACTGTTATAAGTTATAATGTTAAAGAATAATCAGTTCTAGATGCAAAGTTTTTCTTTCAAGAGCTTTGAAACATTATTCCATCTAATATGTTTTTTGTAATTAATTGTTATAAAATATTATGTCGTCATTTTAATAGCCCTTTTTTGTAGGTGATTATCTTCCTTGCTAATTGATTTTAAGATTGTCTTTTGTTTTTGGTTTTTTGAGTGTTGAGAGGTGTGGTTAGTTACAGGGTAAAAAAATCTCTATTCTCCATGCTCTTTTGCTTCATTAACTGAAAATATACATTGTTCATCAATTCTAGAACATAATATTATCTTTTCAATGTTGCTTCTCCTTGTCCTCTGTTGTATCTATTTCTAGAACCCCAAATATATGAATATTATACAATCTTAATATGACAATGTCTATAATGATGATGATGATGATGGTGGTAAATAAACACAACAACAAAGATAATATAAACTTTATAAAACTATTTTAAAACATTTTAAAGTGTTTTGAGGTCAAAGTCCATATAACCGATATTGATTGATCACTGCTTACACTGATAATCAAATTTGCAAGACAAAATTCTATATGAGGAGTCAAAATGACATTAGTCAAAACTGAAAATATCAGTTTGCACTCTCACTTGGAATATATTGTTGTGAAACAATAAGCGATACTAAGAAAAAGTGTGCCCTTACCATTCTCTAGTCACTTTTCCAATATAATGCAGATACTTATTTTTAAGGTTGATATTGATTGCTAAACTTGTAATATGTAGACTGTCTAGTCAAACCCTTGCATTTCATTTCATGCTAGACTCCATCCAATTCTAAAAGTGCTTTTTATGTATCAAATACAGTCTGGCTCCCCAATAATTGCATCACATCTAACGGAATAATACAGAAGCCATTATTTTTATTGGATTAGGCCCCTGCTTTCTCAGAAGTCTAGGCTGTAATGCTGTGTCTGCCTGAGGGGATAAGCAAAAGGAAATCTAAATCCTATGTGAAATTTTTTTTTCACTAACTCAGACCACCTTTTTTCTAGATACTCACAAGCTTTAGGAAATAAACTTTTCCAAAACTTTCCATTTATATTCTTTATTCCCTATACACTCCTAATTTCTTTTCAGATGCATACACTTCACATTTTTCTTCCCCTTCATTTTCGTCCCCAGACGAGTTTCTTATTTGATCAGTAATCAATAAATTATAAATCTAACCTCTCTGTCAGTACCTTGGAAGCTTTTTGACACCTACAATCTGAGTTAAAAAACAAAACAAAACATAAGGCTATTTAATTTTATTCTGATAACTTTACCCTTAAGTCAAGTCCTAGGCTAGGTAGGGGCATTTTCAATCAGCTGTTTAGAATATATAAGCCTCTGGATTTCATGCCTGGCATAATTTGGTGTAAACTGAATTTTATAACTGTCCTCTCAATTGTAAGATTGCTTAGGAATGTGAAAATTCAAGGAAATGTTCAGTTTAAGATTTACAGACCCCAAAGATAACTTTCCTGAGATCTTTATATTTCTAGATCATCACTGTCCAATAGAAATAAAATCCAAGCCACATATATAATTTAAAATTTTCTGATAATCACAAACAGTAAAATTAAAGAGGTTTAATTAATTTTTAAGATATATTTTATTTATCTCAATATAAAAAATTTTTGTCATTCTAACCATTTAAAAAAGATTTATTGAGATATTTTATCATTTTTATACTACATATTTTAATATTTGAAACACAGTAATGTTTTTATACTTCATATCACACCCCAATTCATATAATAAATTATCAATGATTAAAATAAAAAATTCCACCAAATGGTAAATTGTAAATATCAGAAATATTTTACATTCATTTACCCTACAAATTAAATTAAATGTTGGACTTCTCATTGGCACCAGCTTCAATTCCTTTCAGGTGCTCAGTGCCTTGGTGCACAAGTGGCTAGTGGCTTCCATATTGATAGCTTAGCTATAGATGCTTTCAACTGCACCCTTAAGGTCAAACAGACATCTTCTGGATGGGGTCTGTTTCATGAATCAAGTGAACTAAACATTTTTGCACCAGGCTCTGCAAATTATGTACCTGGTCATATCCCCAGCATGTGTCTGATACCCTTGCACTTCACCTAGCAATTAACATTCTACTACATAAAGATGTGAAAACTATTTCAACAAGGACTCAGTTCAGCTGTTAGGCAAATGGAACTGAGAAGCATACATTCCAAAGAGACTAGCCAATAAAGATGGTGTTTTTTAAAAAAGAATGGTTCAAATGGTAAAAATGAACTAGCAATTTGGTACCTGGTGACTTTGTGGTGCTCTCACCTCTGAGAGTGACTTGAATTCGGTTAAAAGGGGTTAATGATATTTCGCTGCTGATAAAAAATGGCAATTCCCTCTGTGTCCTGCTTTTCTTAAAGTTCTCAGTGTACAAGTGTATATTTGGATACAAGACCTTACTGTAATAAATAAGAAAGGTGATATTTGAAGCATGTAAATTGGATATAAAGTTCTAGAGCAGCGGTTCTCAACCTGTGGGTCGCGACCCCTTTGGGGGTCAAACGACCCTTTCACAGGGGTCGCCTAACCATCAGAAAACACATATGTAATTACATATTGTTTTTGTGATTAATCACTATGCTTTAATTATGTTCAATTTGTAACAATGAAATTGGGGGTCACCACAACATGAGGAACTGTATTAAAGGGTCGCGGCATTAGAAAGGTTGAGAACCACTGTTCTAGAGTTATCAAGAGTTATGGCTAACCATCGATATATGCAATCTATTAAAATAACTTAATTCAGAAAACAAAGAATTGCTTAACATGCAAAGGTAGAATAATCCTTTGAGAAGGAAATCTGCGTTTAGGAAAAGAGAAAATTCAAGGAAATTTAGTTCAGTAAGAGCTCAATACCATTCTCTTTCCCTCTCTCTCTCACTTTGTCTCACTCTGCCTCCCCCAACTTCTCCCCCTAAGCCTATTTCTCCTCTCCTTTCTCCTCCTCCTTCTCTTTTGCCTCTTCCTGCTCCTCCAAGCGACTTCTTTTAAGTCAATAATAAGTCTAAAATCTTCTATTTTTTATCTTCTTGAATTGCCTTTCTTCCTCTCTCCATGACCACTTGAATAATATTCTGGATCCTTATCTGAAATAGCATTCTGATAAAAAAAAATTGTTAATCTTTATGGTTTTTTAGAACATTTCCAATTTATTTCAAGTTATTATTTGGCTCTTATAAAATCATATCAATGGAGGTTAAAGTTTCCCTAGGGTATTTGGAAAGGATTTTTACTTTCACATTTTGACATCCCTGTCAAGGTTATTAATTCATGTGTTTATATAAGTATTTTTCCCTTGTGGGCTTTTACCTTATGGCATCTTCAGTTGTCAAAACTTCTCAATACACTCAGCTACCATCGCTGATACAAAAACAAGTCATTTATCTCTCTCTTTCTATGAATATATATTTAAATTCTTTAAAGAATTATAAATGTTATTCTTTAAAAATTTCATACATATGAATGTGTATACATTTATTAAAAACTTTATTAGACTTAATACAATATTAGCAGAGGAATTTTTTTCAAAATTAACCTAATTGCCATTCTTTTGATTACACAATAACCAGTTAAATTAAACAAATACAACAAAGTTAAGTGAGCCTAAAAAACTAAACGTGCCAAGAAACCTATCAAAAATCTACCATTTGAAATAAATTAATTAATTAAATGACCTAATCCTCACATAATTTCTACCATCTATTAATAACCAAATATAAAGTTGATTAGTTAGAAATTTTGCTAATGTGAAGAAACTATAGTAAAATTACATAAGCATTCTGCAAGCATAACCATGAATATTAGACATAGATAGTAATAATGTAATGTAGACCTCATAAATAAATAAAAATGATAAAACCTGATTGAGCTGTTTTTATTTATAAAATGTGGCATAGAAGAGTAAAGGGCAGAACCGGAAGGAAGAGGAGAAAGAAAAATATGCATAATAATAATTGTGTAATTTAAACAATTTTATGTACCATAAATTATTTAAAGTCTGTACACATTTTTTATTTTTCCTTAAAATAAACTTCTGATGTAAAAACAATTATTATTGTAATTTTATAATGATCAGCTTTAGTAATGTAAAAATTAAGTGGCTTAATTTTACATAGGAATAAATGGTAGGAATGGCACTTTGAAAGAAAAAAAAATGTTTATATAGTTAGTCATTACTGCTTTAGAAACCCTTGGGGCCAAATATGTTTCAGAATTCTAAATTTTCAGTTTTTAAAAATAGTATTATACATATACTATATAGTTCTAACAGCAGTGGAATATGAGTTAATACCTTATAATTAAATACATCATTAGTTCTTATAGCAAAATATGAATACTACCACTCAGTTAAAAAAAATCTTATTTTTTCATATTACATTTTGTCATCAGGTAAGTTTTTTAAACAAATAGAAAGCCTGTGAGTTTTTTTCAGATTTTTTTCTTTTGCATTTTTAAAATACCAATCAGTGGCTATGGACTTATACCAACTGTACTATAACAAGATGTAAAGTACAGTGATAAGGCAGCTTAAATTATGAAAGTAAGGGCAGATGACACATACATAATGCCAAAAATATATGTTCTTTACTCTGTAGCATGTTTTATAGTTACAAAGAAATTATAGGTCAACACTTCTATCTAATCAATAGACATAGAATATTACAGGATGATTATATTAAATTCGGGGTAGGGGGTATAAAGGAAGACTGAACAAACCAATTAAGATTTCTTGCATAATATGGTAACAGCAGGAACTAATGAGGAAATCATTTGAGTTAGAGAGGTTCCATGGACTCTGGCAGCCTTAATCCAGGAATGACAGAACATAAGCAATGGAAACTGGCAGCAGGAACAGCCCTGAGAGTAAGAAGATCAAATTTGCTGTGTAGACTTTTCACGTAAATGGAATTTGTTCAACTATTTGTGTCTCTGCAAATAGAGTGGATCAAGTGTTTACTTAGAGATGGTGTATTTATGTGTTTGTTCCTTATTTGATAATAATATTCAATAACATCATGAATTGTGCTTAAAATATGTCTAAAGTTTTGAAAATGTACTTAACTACATAATTAATAATGTATTTTGACAGTATAATGACTTTTAATTATTTATACAAAAGAAACACATGTATGAAAAATTATGCTCACCAACACTCTTAAGAATGAAAAATAATATTTAATCACATAAGTTCTTAAAAATTGGATATTGATAAATACATGGTATAGCCACACCGTTGAATATTAGAATATTATCAACAATTTTAAAGAATAGAGATAGCATGAATACTTTCCATAATTAAAAACTATATATATAATCTCCATGCATGAATCATGCTGGGGATATTAATTATCAAGATGAAGAAAAATAAATTTGAATCCCTTACCTTAAGCCATTCACAAAAATCAGTTAATCATATGAAATCTTTAGATTGAGAGACAGGAGTTTAAGACCTCTTAAAGGTATTTTTGGCACTGGAGAAATTACTAGACTAACATATACATGTTATATATTTATATATCATAAGCCTAATCAAGCGATATATTTTACATAATACATAAAAATACATACACGCATACAAATGAAGTATGTCACAGAAAGTTTTAATTAAGAACATTTCAGACTAATCCATGTACACAAATAATACAACAGATGCCAATGTAACCACAATCTATCTTGCTAAATAAAATACACATAAAATAATTCAAATTAAATTTGTGCCATTCTTGTGAAAAATTACTAGGCAGGAAAATAAATGTGTCCTACCAGATATCTGACCTTATAAATATTTTCTAATAAGGATAGCTAAAACAAATGCATAACAAGAAAGTTCTGATTCATGCTCAGCCATGCATAATAGAAACATTGATTGATGGCAAAGGTGGCATAGCAAATTAGTTGGAAATCTGTGCATGAATTACATTAGAAATGGTGGTAGGAGAATTAATAATTAAAATGGAGAAAATCAATTTGAATTTTTTTACCTTACGCCATTCACAAAAATTAGAGTCTTTGAAATTTTTAGATTAAAAGACAATAGATTTAAATATTAAAAAAAATTTTCATTGATTTTAGAGAGAGAAAGAGAATGAGAAACATTGATATAAGACAGAAACATCAGTTGCCTCCCAAACAGGCCCCGACCAAGGATCAAACCGCAAACCTGAGTATGTGACCTGATGGAGAATCAAACATGCGACCTTTTGGTATATGGGACCACACTCCAACGAACAAAGCCACACTGGCCAAAGCTGACACTTTGACACTTGTCAAAATGAAGTATTTTATAGCACACTCACTTGCTCATAGAAAAATGGTAACATTTGGGTAAAACACATAATATAGAAATGTTTCAAACATGAAGATATTGAAGAAAAATGAAAGCAAGATTTGAGGGTTACAATCAGTAGAAGTAGGGCAATGCATTGAGTGAGATCCACTTTCACATCTACCATTTTCTCTGGGAGTACTTTTTCCAAGTCTCAACAGAAAAGGAAAGGCAACTGAAGGGAAAGCAGCAATTACTGGGCTGAGAAAAAAAGAGTTAAGAGTCTGAGGATTATAAAATGGCTGGAATTAAGGGACAAAATTCTTGAGAAGGCTTAGATTCAGACACATTCCAAAATGCTCTTACTATAAAATTTTAAAATAAGCTACAAGTTCAGCATATAAACAGAGTGAGTTTCCATAAAACAGAGCAGAAAAAACCCAACTGGGAAGCTAAAAGAATTATGTACTAATTTCAGCATTTTGAGGAAAGAAAAATGTTGAACCTCTGACAAGGAGGCAGAGACTTCATAGTACTCCACAAAAGACTATCCCTAGAAGTAAGGACCACATTTTAGAGTTAAAACAAAATAAAGGCTAAATCCAAAATTATGAAAATTATGAAATTCTTTGGAGAAAGATAATTCATGTAATGTTCTCTCTCTCTTTCTTCCACAATATTCAACATTAAAGGAAGAATTATAATAAAATTTTAAAAAATAATGAATATCTAAAAAGTAAAAAATAAAATATAGATAATAAGTAGAATATTTCTATAGATGATTTAAATATTGAAATATTATAGGGACATTTAATAACTATAATCAATTGGAATTATAATGGGAAATTTTGGCTTTCCTCTCAATGACTGACAAAAAAAGGGACAAAAATAAAATCCTCAGTACATACAAAATTTTAAAAATAAGATTATTCAAATTGTCTTAATTTACTTATATAGATAACTTCAGCTTATCTGTGTTTCCTGGGGCACTTGAAACATTTTACCAAAAAGGTGATAAGCAATGCCATAAAGCTATTAACTATAAACTAAGAATTAAACAATGCAGTGTATGTCCTCTTACTACAAAGATTTAAAATAAGAAAGTGGCTAATGAAATATTAATAAACAGTTTCCCAAATATTTGGAACTTAAGTCATATAGTTCTAAATAAACCCTGAAACCATAAGTTAGCATATATTTTGAATTTAATTATAAATCAAAATATGACATCAAAACTTATAGGATGCATCTAAAGTAGCACTTAAGAGAACAATATAGCTTTCATTGGATATAGTCAAAAAGAAAAAAAATAGAAGGAAGAAAATAGAATCCAAGTTTAAATATTTAATAAAAATCAGAAAGATATTAACAAAGCCAAAGTTTTTTTGTAAAAAGAATAACATAAACCTGCATGTACATACACACACACACGAAAATATTTTTTAAATGTCTACAAATGAGTGATAAATTTTTTAAAAACCTAATGTTTAATTCCAATATTATTACTGAGATATGGATAACAGTGGTAAAGGATTATGGAAATAGCAAATAAATTATTCTAATATATTTTATTTTTCAATAACAACTTGAATATATTGCTGACATGTAGAATGCCTAAATATGCAGTATAAAAGTTTAAGAGATTAAACTTAATAAATTAAATGGACTTACAATTTCCAACCCAGTGAAGGTACAAGCAACAATAAAAATGGGTGAACAATTCCTAAATAATGCAAATGAAAATATATATTTTATATTTTTTTTTTTTTATTATTCTCCACACAACACACACACAAACAGGTCAAGATAAACAACAAAATCAAAACAAAGCTATAAAAATGGTCTAAAATATCATAGTAATGACAAAAAAAATTACTGATTAAAAGGCAGAGATTTTCAAATTTGATTTAAAAATCAGCTATGTTCCAGCTGAACAGCTCAGACACAGATAAGTAAAATTTTTCTAAAACTCCTTACATAAATTTTTAATTTGAACTCATTCTTATTCAAAGTGCCAATTCTAATTATCATGAATTCCTTTAGTATTCATTATAGTAGCACTATCACAAAATTATTTGTTATCCTATATAATAAAAGGCTAATATGCAAATTTTCCCCTCGACCAGGAATTCAACCGGGAGTTCGAGCAGGGGGCAGGGCCAGCCAGCAACCACCCGCAGCCCCTCCGCCTGGCTGGCCTGACCGGATCGGCCCTGATCAGGGCTGGCTGGCCGGACCCCACCTATGCATGAATTTGTGCATCAGGCCTCTATCTTGTTATAATATGGCTGATCCAGAAAGAATTCACTTGACATTTATGAGGGCATTATGTAATGTTTCTGCACAGAACTGCAATTTAGCATCTCAAAGCATTACTTAATGATAATATAGAATGAGCTATTATTACTCATGTTAAGAAGTATGAATCTGGTACCATTTCAGGAGGTAACAAGTTATTCCTTGTTAAATAAAACTGGGTATTATCTTCAGAAAGAAAAATAATACTCAGATTCACAATAATATCCTCATTCCAGGCTAAATATTTATATAATAGTTTTAATGTGTTTACATTTACAATTAACTTCATAATACTTTAGAAATTGATGTGTAATAGTTCATTTCAAAATATATGCTAACTGTGTTTTGGTAATTTGATATCTTGACATATTTTAACCACCTTTTTTTTGCATTTTATGTATGTACACACATTAATGTTCATATGGAATTCAGAAAATTTTAAGTTAAAAATTCCATGTATGTAATAAATCCATATAAACTTTGAATATCTTTATTAATATAGTCTCCATGATATTTGCATTAATTAATGCTATGTTAGAATTATTAATTTTATTTGTGCAACCTTATTTTGAAAATTCCTGTATGAAATGTAATTAACCCCAGAATTTCATGGTTTTCAAGAGTATCCATTGATATGTTTTTCATAATTCAAAATACAAAGGAGGTTTAAACTTATTTTCAACCTGAATGAATTTTACACTACAACTAGAAATATGTATTTTTTACATATATGTAATTTTAAATAAAATTTATGAGAAACATCCCTCTGATAAGAATATCATATATTTAGAAGTCTTAAATGATGTTTTACATCATTTGTATCTTTTACTCATAACTTGATATGACTTTATGTACAGTTGCTTTTTTCCTATGTGAAATCCTAATGTCCTTGAGCAAAGCTTAATAATACATAATAAAATCTCTAAAACTCCAAATTGCCAATGGTTTCCTCTGCAAATAGGCATAATAATATTTACTGTTTAGGATTCAATTAAAATTGAGTTATATATATGATATTAATACAGATTTGCATAAAAATTAAGCAACAAAGCAAGTGCATATTTAAGTGTCTTAAAGAATATGAGAGGTTAACTAAATTTATCAGGTTTATTTATGATGTTTCTTAACAGAAGCTTTAATTTGTTTTACAGTAACTCTCATTTTCCAGGAATTCTCTGGAACCTGGAATTATTTTCTAATCATTAAAACTGTAAGTGGGGAGAGGGATAAGCAAGACAAACACACAAACAAATAAAAACAAAACAACTGATTTAAAAATGGGCCAATGAATTGAATAAACATTTCACCAAAAAAAGGCATATGTTACATTGTGCTTTATATATCCCTTCTCTCCAGTTCTTAGGAAGAACTCCTAAAACCTTATAATTTCCTGAGTTATGAGGGTGATAGAACCATCTTTTGTTATAATATTGTTTCTGTACCTGGTTTCTGACACAAGAGCCTAGAGTTGGGAGGATGGTTCACCTGGAGAAGGCGTGAAAGCTCTGTGCCCATTCCTACCATACTTTGCCCTATGCATCTCTTCTATTTGGCTTTCTGAAGTGAAATTCTCCATAATAAATTGGTAATGGTAAGAAAACTGTTTTCCTTAGTTCTGTGAACCCTTCTAGCAAATTATCAAACCTGAGAAGGAGGTCTTGGGACCTCCAGGTTTATATACAATCAGTTCCAAGTACAGAAAGTACCCATGACTTTGAGACTCAGAAGTGAGGGAATTCTTGTAGGACTAAGCCCTTAAGCTTTGGGGTCTGTGTAATTCTGGGTAATTAATGGCAGAATTTAGTTGTAAAATTGGTCGATGATGGAAAAAACCTGCACATGTTGGTGTCAGAAATGTTGTGAGTGAAAACCAGCTCATAACATACAAAGGACCAGCAGCTATTTGAAAAGGTGTTCAACATCAGTAATCATCAGGAAAATTCAAATCAAAACCTCAATGAGATATCATCTCACAGTTGTTGGGATGATTTTTATGGAAAAAAAAACCAAAATATAATAAAGGTTGGCAATGATGTGGAGAAATCAGAACCTCTGTACATTGTTGGTGGGAATGTAAAACGGTGCATCCACTATGGAAAATAGTATGAATGTTCCTGAAACATTAAAAGCAGACGACTATATGCTCTAGCAATCTCACTTATGGGTAAATAGCCAGAGAATTAAAGTTATATCTTGAAAAAGAAAAACTACACTACCATGTGTTTTTTTTTCAATCTTTATTATTGAAAGTATAACATATGTCCTCTTTTTTCCCCATTGACCCCTTCTAGCCCAACCCCACCCCCAACCCAGGCCTTCACCACCCTATTGTCTGTGTCAATGGGATATCTATATCTATATCTATATATGTTATTTGGTTGATTTCTTCTCACCCACTCACCCACCCACCCCCACCTTCCCTCTGAGATGGACAGTCTGCAGACTTACTCACGATAGTCATGATATAGAAGCACTCAAGTGACCCTCAACAGATAAATGGATAAAGAAGATGTGTTTACATGGAGTGGAATATCACTCAGCCTTAAAAAAGGAAATCCTGCCATGTGTGAAAACAGAGATGAACCTCCACATGATGATGCTAAGTGAAATAAGCCAATCACAGAAGGACAAATACATAATTCCACTTATATGAGGAACCTGAAGTTGTTAAAAGTTGTTATAGAAGCAGAGACTAGAATGGTGGATGCCAGAAATGGGGGGAGGGGATGAGGGGAGTTGTCACTTAATTAATATAACGTTTCAGTTACATACGATGAATAAGTTCTATAGATTTGCTATTCAACATAGTGCCTATAGTTAGCAATACTATACTGTACATTTAAACATTTGTTGAGGGTAGATATCATGTTAAATGTTCTTACCACAATAAAAAAATGAATAACTTGCTTTTCAAAATCTTCCTAAATATTAAAGAGGAGAAACACACCCTTAGTAATCATATGAAGGTGGCATTACCCTAGTACCAAAGCCAAAGACGCTTTAAGAAAAGTAAATTACAGTCTAATAGCCCTGATGAGTATTGACATTAAAAGGCTTATCAAATTAGTAGCAGAACAAATTGAGCAGCATATTAATAAGATATAAACCATGACCAAGTGAAATTTATTCCTGGAATGTAAGGATGATTCAGCATATGAAAATCAATCAAAGTAATACATCACATTAACAGAGAAGATGACATAATCACTTCAATTGACAGAGAAAAATAGCATTTGACAGAATTCAACATTCTTTCATGAATAAAACAACAAAATAGAAATAGAAATAAATGACCTTAACAGCATAAATACTAAGCTATGAAAGACTGGAAGCTTTTCATTTAAGATTAGAAACAAGACAAAGATGCTTGCATTCACCACTTTGATTCAACATAGCATTGGTATTCTGGCCAGACAAATTAGGCAAGAAACAGATATAAACAGAATACACATTGGAAAGGAAGAAGTAAAATGATCTCATAAAAGTGACAAGACCTTATATTTAGAAAACCTTAAAGATGCAACACAGAAAAAAAACCCTGTTAGAACTAATAAACACATTTCAGCAAATTTTCAGGATACAAAATCAACACACAAAAATCAGTTGTATTTTATATATTACCAATGAATAATCTAAAAATAAAATTAAGAAATTCCATTTATAATATCAATCAAAGGAATAGAATACTTAGAATTTAACTTAACCAAGAAGATGAAACACTATACACTGAAAACTAGAAAACATTTCTAAAAAAAATTAAAGCCATAAATAAATGGAAAGACAACCAGTGTTTATAGACAGAAAAATTTAATATTGTTAAGATGTAAATGATATCCAAAGCAATCTATACATCACATGCAAACCCTATTAAAATCCAAATGACATTTTTATGCAGAAATTGAAAAATTCACCCTAAAATTTATATGGAATTTAGAGGAAATCCAAATAGGCAAAAATTTTTGGAAAAGAAACACATACAACAAAGTTGGAAGACACACATTAAAAAAAATAAAACAAACATAGGCAATATTGACATACAAAGGAACTACAAAATTAAAGTTATCTCTATACAATTGTTATACATAATAAAATAAATTTAAAATATTAAAATCACTCTGATATGAAACTAAATTCCTTAAGGTACAAGGTATGGTTGAAAGATACAAAGGGGGGAAAGTAAAAACATTCCATACTTCTGAATTATCTATAAATATTTATAAAGTTATCAATTACAGAGTTTATTTACTACAATGTTTAAACGTCCTTTTATCTCTGTGTTAAACCTATTTTTATGGGGATGCATATTTGTGTCTGTCTATACCAGTGATGGCGAACCTTTTGAGCTCGGCGTGTCAGCATTTTGAAAAACCCTAACTTAACTCTGTGCCGTGTCACATATAGAAATGTTTTGATATTTCCAACCATAGTAAAACAAAGACTTATACTTTTGATATTTATTTTATATATTTAAATGCCATTTAACAAAGAAAAATCAACCGAAAAAATGAGTTTGTGTGTCACCTCTGACACGCGTGTCATAGGTTTGCCATCACTGGTCTATATCTTTGTACTTGTGTATGGTGAGTGTCTGTGTTTTCTTGTTAAGGCAATTTATCATAGGGAATATAGGACAAAATAAATAAGAAAATAGAGCAATTTTCTCTGTTGTCCTTGAACTGGAGGAATGGTAAAAAAGTAAAGCAAACTTGCCTTACATATGCTATATTGTTATTGTGCTTATTATACCGCTATGTAATGTGGAATATATCAGAAATCAGAAAATGTACTGTTAATAAAATACTGTGTTCTGAGGTATTTCTAGGTCACAAAGTTATCAGATCTGGAGTTGCAATTTCAAGGCAAAAAATAAGGACATAAAAAGATTTTATAAGGTTTTTCTTTGGACTCCCTAGGAAGTTTTATGGAATTCAGTGGGGTGGGCACTGGACATAAATAAACACAGAACCTTTTTATTGCAAGGGCATATACTGGCCTTGCCAGTCGCACACGTCACGAAGATCCTCACACCAGGACTGGAGATATTGGTTATGAGTCACAATATAATAACTCTTATTTCCTATCTTGTTTCTTTCCATCCATTTTTTAATCTTTCCATAAATTTTTAGAAAAATTATGGCCGGGTCACTTTTTATTGTTTTATTATGCTTGAGGAGAAGTAGCAATAAATTTATCTAAAATGTCATCAATGTGAAAAAAATGGCATATACTCTTCAGATTTGGCTGCACATTCATTTCTCTCATCTTGCACAGACTTTAGTATCCCTCCATTCATTTCGCTTTAGTCTGATTTTAAGTTCATGATATTTTAATCATTTTCTTATTTACCTAGCTACATCATTATTATGACTTTGAAATTAAGGATAGTGTCATTATAATATTGTACCTGTAAAATTCTTACCAACCACTCAATAAATTTCCTGGCATAGCTATAGAGGTTCAAATATATCCTGTGAATAAATAAATAAATTGATATCATTGAGAAAATAACACATTTCAAAATATTTTCTGATTAAAAAATTATATAGTTGAACAAAGGAAAAACTTTGTATCAGGTTTTTCAGGACACTTATACATAGCAGATCATTAATAAGTACATAATTATCATTGTTCTCAGACCATACTGAGACAACACACAAGAATCTAGTAAAGATATATGGCAAACTTTGGGAAAAGATCCCCAAACCTTGACTTTGAAGTTTTTATGCTGCGCAACTGTGGAATGCCAATATTGCGTAAGGCCATGGTTAGCAAACCGCAGCTCACGAGCCACATGCGGCTCTTTGGCCCTTCACTGTGGCACTTCTACAAAACACCACGTGCGGGCGTGCACGTACAGTGTGATTGAAACTTCATGGCCCATGCACAGAAGTCGGTATTTTGTGGAAAAGCCGGTATTTTGTGGAAGAGCCACACTGAAGGGGCCAAAGAGCCGCATGTGGCTCGCGAGCCGCAGTTTGCTGACCACTGGCTAAGCGCTAAGGCATTGCAAGGGTCTGGCAGAACCTTGGCCTACAGCCCTGTTCCTCTAGAACTCTTATCAGATGGGAGAATATCAATTCCTTCACTAATGTCATCCGGGACAGATTCATAGTCTGTGGCTGCAATAATACAATATGGTGGAAATACGGCTTCCTGTCCTGTTTTATCCCAATGGCATATATAATTCTGGGAGTATTAGCTAATCCCGTGGTTCATCAAAAGACTAACGCACCAGTCCTAGATTGTAGTTATATAGCATTGTGGATTGCTCACCTCCTTTCTGTAATGCAGGATATAAATCTTTAACAGTTAACTTTTATCTGTAAGATATTTACAAGCACATCAATGTAGAAACAGAAAATAACATGATCTTGTTCTTTGCCTCAAATTTCTATGAGAGTCTCATGATTCTCCTGTAGCAACGTAAAAAATTACCTCTGGGAAAATATTAGTGAAATTGAATTTGGCTATATTTATTGTAGGAGGGATAATGCTATAAGATTCAGTTAATTTATGAATGTCTCTGAAAAATCTGAAAAAAAGTCTACCATTAATGTAAAGGAACTACAAACACCCCAGAATAACTAGAAAACCACCTTCTCAAATGCTATACCTTTGATAGTACCAAAGAACTAATTTAGCTAGTTTTTACCAATCATTAGCGTTCTCAGGAACTGGCCATTCAAAGTAGGTAAGAACAATGACTCTAAATCTTTAAAATGCATACAAATCAATGGAGCTATTATTAAATGTAACTTTTGACTCGGTACATATATATGGGTACAGAGATGCTGAATTTATCACAAACTTCCAGGTAATATTAATGTTACTGGTACTTGGACAAAACAGCAGTAAAGGGAGAAAAACATGGTAGTCTATTTTCCTAAGGTCATTCATTTATTATATTTATTATGAACTTTAGAAATGACCTGTAGGATAAAGATACACTGTGAGATTTAAATTATAATTAAGGATCATATAGTATATGGTGACAGAAACACAAAAGGTGGAATGGGGAAATGAAAGCACATTGTTGAAATGTTCTTATATATGAAGTTGCATAATAATAGTAAATATAATGATATTTAAAGATAGGCCATAACAATGTAACAACATATACAATCATGCGTCACTTAACAACAGGGATATGGTCTGAGAAATGTGTTAGGTAGGTTCATTGTATGAACATCATACAGTGCACCTACACAAATCTAGATGGAATAGCCTACTACACACCTAGGCTCTGTGACATAGTCCGTTTCTCCTAGTCCCCTGTAGAACATGTTCCTGTGATGAATACTGTAGGCAGTTTCAACATAATGGTAAGTGTTTGAGAATCTATTATATTTAAACATAGAAAAGGCACAGTAAAATACAGCATAAAACACAGTATAAAAGGTACAGTAAAATACAGATAAAAAATGGTACACCTGCATGGGGCACTTACCATGAAGGGAACTTGCAGGACTAGAAGTTGCTCTGGGTGAGTCAGTGAGTGAGCAGTGAATGGATGTTAAGGCCTAGGGCATTCCTATGCACTGTTGTAGACTTTGTAAATACTGTACCACAAGCCCTCCCTAGCTTCCTTCAACAGGGTTAGGAATAGAAAAATAGAACATTGAAGCTGTCAGTGCTGCTCATGAGCAGAGATTTGGGTTGTGTTGACTGGAAATATTGAGGAGAAACTAGCTGGATAACAGTGACAGTAAGGAGAGAGTGAAGATTAGTAGGAATAAGAAATCAAGATGAAGAGTAAGGAAGATAAGGAATTGTCATGATGATGTGGTTTCTTAATCCACTTGTTGGATTAAGAAATGAGTGGGTTTAACATGAAGAGGAAATAGAACTGAGGACTCATTATTTCAGACTTTGGAAATTTATATTTGGTTCCATTGATGTTATCTGGCACAAAGGGCTCTCTCTGACGTTAAATTGATAGAAGAAGTAAAATTTCTCTATGCTGTACATCATTGCAACTTGAAAATACTTCCAAAGCACAGGGACAGGCTGGCTCCTTACTACCACTGAAAGCTTCTGTTAAACTGGCAATCACATTTAACACTTGTTAAGGTAACTCCTGTGAATCTGTGTCCTTGTACAGGATCTTAGGTCCTCAACAAACAATTTACAGCAATGTCTTCTGAAGACCATCAGGCTAGATCTGGGAGGGCTGTAGTACTCTCTGAATATGTGTCACTGGAGTGGGTTTGGGGGTGGGGGCCAGTCTCCTCTGTGCGGAAACAGGTCAGTGGCTAACTGGGTTGTAATCTGTGTACTCAAAATTAAGGTGGTTTGAGTGAGAGGTAATCAATTGGCAAGACCCACAGATATTATTCCCATCAGAGAAAAAAAATCTCCCTGAACCACATATCCTTCAATTTCCTTTAGGAAATTCAGCTATATTATAATCCACGGGACCACTACCACATATGTGGTCTGTTATCGACTGAAACATTGTTATGAGGCACATGAGTGCATTGTAAACCTTACAGCAAAAACTAAAAAATTAAAACAAAGAAGTGTCTAATAATCCAATACAGTATTAAAATCTTGATATTAAACAGTATTCAATCCAAAAGAAGGCATGCTGATAGGGAGAATTGAATAAGAAAAAATCAAGACATAAAATAAATGGTAGTATTCACTCCAATATAAGTATAATTAGGGGACTAGTTTCAACAATGTAATAAAATGGTCAATATCATCAGGCAGTATACAAACAGGAGATCCAACCACATGCTTTCTACAAGAAGAATTTTTTAATAGAAAACTGGATAAAACTTGAAAAGATAATATTACATGTAAACACTAATTATAAGAAGGGTATATTTATACAGGATAAAAAATTTAGGTCAAATAATTTACTAAAAATAAACAAATATGCCTTATAATGATAAAAGCATCATTTCATGAAGACAAGATAACATTAATGTGACTGTACCTAATTATAGGATGTAATATAAAAAATATATATGAAGCAAAAACTAAAAGGATTCAAGGAATAGCAAATCTATAAACATAGCTGGAGATTTCAACACTCTTCTCTTAGTAATTGATAACAGTAAAGAGAATATCAGTAAGGGTGAACTAGAACAGAACTATTAACCAAACTGGCCTTTATAGAGCACGATATAAATGACAAAATGCACATTCTCTTAAAATGTGCATTAAACATTGGCTGATGTAGATAATACACTGAGCCAAATAATGAATATCTATAAATTTTAAAGGATTGATATCATATGCAGAATTTTTTTAAATCCTCAGTGAAATAAGCCAGTCAAAGAAAGACACGTAGCATATGATTTCATTTATATGTGGAATCTAATGAACAAAATAAACTAACAAACAAAATAGAAATAGACTCATAGATACAGAAAATATATTGAGAACAGTCAGAGGGGAGGAAGTCTTTGAGGTTGAGTGAAAAAGATGAAGGGATTAAACAAAGCAAAAAACCACATAGACATAGACAACAGTATGGTGATTACCAAAGGGAAAGGGTGAAGGGGGGTAAATGATGATGAAAGGAAACTTGCCTTAGGATGGTGAACACACAATACAATGTACAGATGTGTATTATATAATTCTACACCTGAAACTTTTATAATTTTAGTAACCAATAGGACCATAATAAATTCAATAAAAACTTTCAAAAGTACACAAAATCTTTAAAAGTCTATTTATTTTTTGACATCCATTGTGACCTTAGTAATTTCTGTAGATAATAGCTCTTAATAATAATTTATAGAGAGCTAGATTTTAACTATTAATTAGATATTTGTTGAGATTTAGGAAGCCTTTTGAAAGTTTTTAAGATGTATATATTCTTTTCCTTTCTGTAGTCATAAAACACTAATGTAACCCTGTTGATAAACTAAGACAGTCACAATGTCTACTCTTCAAATATGCCATTATATCCTCATAGAAAGTAACAAATCAAGCACTTTATTCAGTTTAATAAAAGGAGCTAAATTTCAGATAATATTGCATTGAGCCAATATTAAACAATATTTTCTACCATTCAATCAGTGCATAAAATGTAGAGTTCTTCATCAATCTTCTGCAGGAAAAAAATGTGACAAAAGTCAATGTTTTTGCTTGTGGCAAATAAAGGCAGAAAAATCTAGCGCATGTCAAAATTTTATTGGTTTTATTTAAACAAATCTACACAGGAAAATTATTTCTTAGGAAAAATCATCCTAGTTAGTCTCTTCCACAGTCAAATACTTTAGGAGAATGAATTAATAAAAAGCGTTTATTGCCTTGGCATATTTTTCTAAATGTCTTTGCTCTGGCAGTTAACTTTAGAGAATATGCAAGGAGTGAGTTTCCTAAATGACAACCAGTTGTTACAAGAGTGTCATTATCTGATGTTAGAAAAACAATTCAATGTATATGTCTGTATTGCTAGCGTATCTTTTCTAATATTGCATATGTTAGGAACATCTGGGAATCTCTAGAAGATTTTCTGGGGTACCCATATTTATTTTCTTATTGCTGATCATAATGAGTGTGTTAGAGCCTTATAGAATGTACAAGCACATGTGTGGTGTCATAATGTTGAAAAGTTTAAAAAGAGAGATAGAGACAGACAAGTTTACAGATTTTTAAAGACTGTAAGTCACAACCTACAGCAATCAAAATGTCAACAAAATCTAAGTGAAAAGATAATTTCTTGAATTTGAGTTCAAAGCTTGAATATATTTTATGAAATGAGCAAAGACTGTGCTTGTCATGAATATGTCATCCTTAGTTTGTGATGAATACATTTGTATGTGTGTGTATTAAGCATTTCTATAAACGTTTCCATTTATAAATAAGCATATCTTTCTTTTCTTATCCCGCTGTGTAAAATAAGATTTATTGATGCTATATTATAGTATTTAAGTGTTATTAATGTTATATCATAGTAATTAAGCTACGAGGTATCAAGGAAAAGAGGAAATTTCACTCAGGACTTCACTTCCTCTTCTGAGGAAGGGTAAGCTCATATTCAGTTGTACATAGGGTAGTTGTATAACGTTAGGTTGAATTATGACCTTGTTACTGTCTTTTTTGTATATTAAGTATGGCTTGGGAGATATACATGAGCATCAAGCTGACAAGGGGTGGATTTGTGATGGTTAATTTTGTGTGTCAACTTGTCTAGCCCAGATTTGTGGTTAAACATGTTTTCTGAGTGTGTCACTGAGAGGGTTTCCAGAAGAGATCAGCATTTGAATTGGTGAAGAAGCTGATTGCCCACCCACTGTGTGTGGGTATCTAACCCACTGAGAGACTGAATAAAACAAAAAGGCAGAGGAAGGTCACATTTGTTCTCTTATACCTTCTTTGGGCATTTCAACTCTGCCTCCAGACCTCAGGCGCTAGAGACACTACCAATAGTGGCAGAACTTGCACATACAACTTGAAGAGGTATTAGCGTCCTAACTGCCAAGATTCTACAATGGGTGATGATAGATAATGCAAAAATGCTCCCACTTCCCATTATTAAGTTGGGCAATTCTTAGAGGTATTCTTTATATATTCAGGAGGTTCCGGAGGAATTGAACTTTGCAACCACATATCCATTTGAATAATGGCTTTTGACATCACAGACTTTATTATGAATCTCACAGCGAAAATGTCTGTGAGTTTATTAACCCTAATGACAATATGAAAGATGTGTTTCCATGAGTTGCAAGACTAAATTTCATTGTGTTGCCTTGACACATTGGAGAATTCTGAGATTTCTGCTGCTTCAATGTAAAAACTTTTTTTCTCTATTCCTAATGTGAGAATTTTATTTGCTCAATTATTTCCTTGGTCTTTTCTTCAACATTTTGCCCTTTGATCTTAAGTCTGTTATTGAAGGGATACAGTACTTTGAAGACTGACTCTTTTGAAGGCAAAATACTTCTAGTCTTCACTCCATGTACTGAACTGTCACCACTTCCGTACTCCCTATATACTGCATTGCAAAGAACACTCATTGAGTTCAAAGAAAGCTCTACCACGTGGATGAAGAAAAGCAGAATGCACCAGGGAATGAGAATCAAGCAGAGGTACATGCTACTCCGTTTTCCTATTCTTTCTCTTCCTGCAATTTCAGTGGAAGAAATTTCATCCAGTGAATAGCACACATTAAAAACAGAGCAGCCTAAAAATAAATTAAGAAAATTCTCTGGAAAATTTTGAATCTATTTTAAAAATCAAGAACTTATGCCATTTATGATCAGTTCATTTAATTAGAAATAAAAATCGCCGAACCGGTTTGGCTCAGTGGATAGAGCGTCGGCCTGTGGACTGAAGGGTCCCAGGTTCAATTCCGGTCAAGGGCATGTACCTTGGTTGCGGGCACATCCCCGGTGGGGGGCGTGCAGGAGGCAGCTGACTGATGTTTCTCTCTCATCAATGTTTCTAACTCTCTATCCTTCTCCCTTCTTCTCTGTAAAAAATCAATAAAATATATATTTAAAAAAAAAAAATAAAAATCACATATTCATTTAGTAACACCTTTCACTTATTACTACTATATTATTTAATTGAAACAAAGAAAATATTGCTGCCTGGCCGGTGTGGCTCAGTGGTTGAGCATTGACCCATGAACCAGGAGATCACAGTTGGATTCCTTGTCAGAGCATATGCCTGGTTTTCCCGCTCGATTCCCAGTAGGGGGCATGCAGGAGGCAGTCAATCAATGATTCTCTCTCATTGATGTTACTACTAGTATATTTCTCTCCCACTCCCTTCCTCTCTCTGAAATCAATGAAAACATATGTAAAAATAATAATAACAAGTAAATAAAAGAAAGAAAATGTTGCTGATAACACATATAAGGCACTTTTAGGTAAATATTGTGGTTATTTCTACAATGAATGTTTTATTACTGGGATTATTTTAAATATATATATATATATATATATAATTTTATCACATTATATAAATTCCAGGCATTTGAATAATTTAGATAATCTCATATAAAATAATCTTTTTCAGTTTAAATGCTTTTCCTTTAGAAGTTTAGAATGTCTCCTTCCCTCTTTCTTAGAAAACACGGACCCAGTGAGAAAGTAGCCCTCTGCGAGACTAGGAAAGAGGCCTCAGAAGAAAACAAACTTGCCAACACCTTGATTTTGAACTTCTGGCCTCCAGAACTGTGAGGAAATAGATTTCCGTTGTTTAAGCCACCCAGTCTGTGGTATTTTGTATTGGCAGCCCTAGCAAACTAGTACATCTGGCCTAAGGTATTTATTGATATATATCAAGTGACTGCAAATTAAACCAATACCCTTCTCAAAGTGGAAGAATTCATAAGTCTGACAGTACTGAGGTTTGCAGTCAAAGCTGACTAATTAGTGCTCTTATACATTATTGATGAAAGTATAAATTTGAGAAATATCTGGAAAATTCAAGGATATTGAGAGGATAATCATTCTTTTCTACTCAGAAATTTTACTCCCAGACATCTATTCTAGAGAACTACTTGCAATTGCACACAAGGAATCATACTCAAGGATATTTTTTATTATGGCAGCATTGTTTGTAATTGCAAGATGTATACATAATGGAAGAGTACCCCAAAAAGAGTACTATTCGCAATTAAAGTGAATAAAATAGATGTATTTGCATTAACACAGACAAATCTCAAACCTAATTATGAGAGGGGAAAATATAATAAAATCAGATATACCAAATGATGCCATTTCTATATATTTTAGACACAATGATAGTTTATATTGTTTGCAGATACATACATTTATTGTAAAAATACAAAAAAAGCATAAAAATGCTGCTCACAAACTTCAGATTAATGGTTGCTACTGAAGTAGAATGGGAGTAAAATGTATGGGGTGCCAATGTATTGATGTATTTAAGATATTTTTTTTAAAGAAAAAAGAGAACCCCTGATATAAGTATGGCAAAAAATATTTACATGTATTTTAACTTTATGGAGGATAAATAGTTGTTTTTATATCGTTTTTCTTGTGATTTGAGATAGTTTATGTAAAATAATTAAAAAGTGAGACAGTTATTTTGCCCATCTGAGGCATAAGAGCACTTGAAGTTTGGAATATCACCTGTTGGAAATTGTTGATTTCCTTCTCACTCCTCCCCGGGCACTTCCAAATTATTACTCCATCATCTTATAATGAACAACAATACATGTTTGAACTTTAAGACATTTGACTATACACTTTTCTCTCTGTCCGCTATGAACTATAAATCTCCCACTTGAAAATTATATATGAGATTAAATGGTAACATTGAATTCATAACTCTGACTTTAGCTTGAAGAATACCAATGTGACAGAATAGATGGGCCAAGACCTATTGGTGGAAAATCATTTGGTGGAAAACAGACAGAATTCCTGGGTCCTGGACTAAAGCAATAATAACTCTATTATATCATATCTAGATGTGATGACAGGATAAATTGTCTCCCTCCAATTGGAGACTTGATGATTATATTTGCTGTTGCATTATTTTTATATGTTTTTGCCTTTTCTTTAAACAGCTTTATCCTATATAATAAAAGGCTAATATGCAAATCAAATGAATGGCAGAACAAACGGTCACTGTGACATGCACTGACCACTAGGGGGCAGACGCTCAACGCAGGAACTGCCCCGTGGTGGTCAGTGCACTCCCACAGGGGGAGCACCGCTCAGCCAGAAGCCAGGCTCATGGATGGCAAGCATAGCAGCAGTGATGGGAGCCTCTCCCACCTCCATGCAGCGCTAAGGATGTCCAACTGATGGCTTAGGCCTGCTCCATACGGAGCCTAAGCTGTCAGTGGGATATCCCCCAAGGGCTCCTGGACTGTGAGAGGGCACAGGCTGGGCTGAGGGACCCCCCCCCCCCAAATGCATGAATTTCGTGCACTGGGCCTCTAGTTAACGTATAACTGACATACAAAGAAATGCACATATTTAAAATATACTGTTGATGAATTTGGACGTATGCAAACACCCATGATATATATATACATATATAGGAATGTATTTATATATATAGATATTTTTGGTTTTTTAACTTACCTTTATTGTTGAAAATATTACAGATGTCCCCCTTTTTTGTTTTTTTTTCCCATTGAACCTCTCCACCCAGCCTTCACCCTTGCCCCTTCCAGGCCTTCACCACACTATTATCTGTCCATGGGCTATCCACATACGCATGTAAGTTCCCCAGTTAATCTCTCCCCCCACTCACCCCACCCCAACCTTCCCTCTGAAATTCGTCAGTCTGTTCCATGCTTCTGTGTCTCTTGATCAATTTTGTTCATCAGTTTATTTTGTTCATTAGATTCCACTCATATAGTAAGATCATGTGATACTTATCTTTCTCTGACTGGCTTATTTCGCTTAGCATAGTACTCTCCAGGTCCATCCATCCTGTTGCAAATGGTAAGAGTTCCTTCTTTTTTACAGGAAGGTAGTATTCCATTGTGTAAATGTATCACAGCTTTTTAATCCATTCATCTACTGATGGGCATTTGGGCTGTTTCCAGATCTTAGCTATTGCAAATTGTGTTGCTATGAACATAGGGGTGTATATGTTCTTTCTGATTGGTGTTTCTGATTTGTGTGTGTGTGTGTGTGTGTGTGTGTGTGTGTGTGTGTTTTCATGGTAAGAACATGAGATCTACTTTCTTAACAAAATTTTGAGGTTTACAATACTGTATGTTAACTATAGGCACTATGTTGTACACCATGTGGTTCAGCAATTCCACTTCTGGGTATATACCAACAAAATGAAATGAAATCAGGATCTCAAAGTGGTATCTGCACTGTCATGTTCATTGCAGCATAATTCACAATAGCCAACTGTCCACTGACATATAAATAAATAAAGAAAAGATATATAGAATATTACTGAGTCTTTTAAAAAAGAAATACTGCCATGTGTAACAACATAGATGAACTTGGAGAACGTTATGCTAAGAGAAATAAACCAGTCACAGAAAAACAAATAATCAAAGCATGATTCTACGTATCTAAAGTTTCTACATGGTAAACCTCACAGACACAGAAAATACAATACTGGTTACCAGGGGCTGCAGGTGGGGGAAATGGAATTGTTCAATGGGTATAAAGCTTCAGTTATGCTAGATGATAAGTTCTTTAGACTTACTCTTGCATTTGGAATAGTTGAACTATCTTTTTTTTAATATATATTTTATTGATTTTTCTACAGAGAGGAAGGGAGAGGGACAGAGAGTTAGAAACATCGATCAGCTGCCTCCTGCACACTCCCTACTGGGTATGTGCCCCCAACCAAGGTACATGCCCTTGACCGGAATTGAACCTGGGACCCTCGAGTCCGAAGGCCGACGCTCTATCCATTGAGCCAAACCGGTTAGGGCATAGTTGAACTATCTTAAGAGCACAAACCAGGCACATAAGGAGAACAAATATAGTAGATAAAAATTAGGATGTCTTCCAAGTCTTTGGCTGGGTGTGTCTCTTTGATTCTACCTTAGAGAGACCTGACTAAAACTAAGTCTATTGGATTGTCTCTTATAGGTGTTAAACATTAAATGGAGATATACAGAGAATTAGAACCATTGGATCCTGTCCTTACTAATGCTTTCCAGAGTCACTGATTCAATAACTTTCTTGTTTGTAATATTAAAATATTAGTTTATGAGGGCAAGATTTTTTTTCACTGTTTTTAAGCTACTATTTCTCCTGCACTTAAAACAGTAGTTGGAACATAGTGGGCTTTTAAGAAATTTGTGTTGAATGAATGAATAAACACATTGGGTAGATTTAGCTGCTGCTAGTAAAGGGGGTTTGTAGGAAGTTAAAAGTTTTATAGTCTCCTTTCTAATGCCCCATGATTCAAAACAAATTGTTCCCAAGCCATTCTGGTTCCAAAAGTATATTTCAGATAAAAATTAAATACCTAAAACATTTGGCAAAGGATATAAGACTCTTTTACTGCAAGTATTTTTCCACACAATGATACCTCTTCATAGGTTCAACCCAGTTTTATGGTGTTAGGAATTTAATACTATCTATCAAAATAAGTATTTAGTAACCTAAGACAGAAAAGCAAAAACCCAACACTTAAATTGCACTTGCATAGACAATCACTCACAGGAACAACATATTTACTCAAAATTACTGCAAATAAAATATTTTTTGTTTAAAGCAAAGAATAATTTATTACATGGTAAGTCATTGTTAAAATGTGTTTGTAAAGCCATATATTAGATAAGTGTAATACAGCTAATGAAATTCTATAGCATGAACATTCTCTGCTTTGTAGCAATATATTATTTAAGGTCTGTGGAAACTGTTTTAATGCACATAGTGCTGTTGATCATTATAGGTTTTTGACATCTTAAAAACAGGTTGTGTTTACATCATGCAGATATGGAGATAAATAAACACCTAAAGTCTCCTCTGAAATACAAGCTTTTATTTTTTTAGGTGTTTATTATGAACAGCAAGCTTTTTACAAATGATTAGACTCGGGCTGAAATGGCATTGAATAACTTTTGCTTGAGTTTACAGGGCTATTAAAATAGTTGACAGCTATTTTCCCCACTAAAAGTACAATGACATTCAAGATGACAGAATGTATTGTCCTTTTCTATATCCATAAATTCTACTGATGACTGTGAATGTGTAAGAGCAAGGGAAGTTTGAAAAAAGTCACAACTTACTCCAAACTCCTACACCTTAATGCTTAGACAAGATTGCCAACTTTGACCTCATTGCCCCATCTGGGGTAGCCCTTAGTCTCCATCGTCAATACAGGAGCAAACTATCGTTTCCCAATCTCTCAGTCCTATTCATTTCAGCAGCTATTTATTAAAAACTTATTGCATCCAAGAAAAAATGCCAGGCACTGAACATTAAAAAATAATCAACTCAAGGCCCCTGTTCTTGAGTTTCTACTTTATTATTTGAATACACACGTATATTCACAATTTTTTTTTGTAAAAAAGTGAGTGGAAAGACTGAGGTATGCATAAAGCATTGTAACAATGGAAAATGTTCTCCTTGGAAGAGTGAAACTGATTTTAAGACAAAGTATTGATAACTGGTTATGAATTAATGTTTTACTCTCTATACTCACATGTCATACAGAGACTTAGGTATTTAAGCTCTTTCCACAAGGAGTGAATAACAAGGAATTTCACATCAAAATTTAGGAATTTACAGGATAAAGAGAGAAGTTTTCATGTCTATCATACCCCATCATGTAGGCTACTTGCTATGGGTTTGGAGTAAATGATTATTTTTATATAAAGTTGTTAATTTAACTTAATATTTTTTTTAATATATTTTTATTGATTTTTTTTTTTACAGAGAGGAAGGGAGAGGAATAGAGAGTTAGAAACATCAATGAGAGAGAAACATTGATCAGCTGCCTCCTGCACATCTCCTACTGGGGATGTGCCCGCAACCCAGGCACATGCCCTCGACCGGAATCGAACCCGGGACCCCTCGGTCCGCAGGCCGACGCTCCATCCACTGAGCCAAACCGGTCTCGGCAATTTAACTTAATATTGATAAAAATTTTATTCCAGGAATAAGAAAACATTTGTTAGATATAATGAACTAGAGAAGGCATGGTCCAACATTGGAATATCATGTTATTACAAAGGAATAGCATATCAATCTAAGGAGGAATAAAATGTTTAACTTGTGCAGCAATATGATTTAAATATTTAGGAGTGCAAAATATTCCTTTAAATCCTAGATTGCTGAAGTTTATACATGGGCTCAGTAAAGAGTAGGATTATTTTCTGAAAACATCTTCACAGTCCTCCTGAGAGATAGGATAACATACACATAAATGGAATGTAAGGCTATAATCTATAAAGGTTAACATTGCTACCCTATAAATACTGAAATAATATTGCAGATAATTTTTTAGGTATACAGAGAGTTTTTAAAGACTCTTACTTTAGGAAAGTGACAGATCCAAAAGACAAAAATGGTAGAATAATTGAAATATCTATAGAAAGTTTGTGAGTCTGTCTTTAGGGAGGTTCTTCAATAGATATTTTGACTACAATTAAAGTAAAAGGCACAACAGAACTTGGACATAATTTTCTCATTTACTTCTTACCATAATCCTTTGACATTGTATAATCCTCCTGTCTCTCACAGGAGGAACTGAGGCTGAGGAAACTAAATATATCCAAGATCCCAGAACTAGCAAGCAACAGTATCCAAATTTAATGACAAAAGTCTTGCAGGTTCTGTGGTATCCTATATAATAAAAGCCTAATATGCAAATTTTCCCCTCAACCGGGAGTTTGACCGGGAGTTCGACCGCTCACTATGATGTGCACTGACCACCAGGGGGCGGCGAGGAATATGGCAGATGATGGCAACGCGGCACTGGCAGCAGGCGGCAGTGGAGGCACTGCAGGCCCCGATGGGCCCCGACGAGAGCAGAGCCACGACAGGATGGTGGAGCAGGTGAGCGGGCAGCTCCAGGCCAAGGTGGGTGTAAGTGGGACCCCGATCACTGACTGATCACCCTGCGAATCGCCCCACAGATGGCGACCAGTGGCAGCAGCGGAGGGCAAGGCCACCACTCAGCTCCCAGGTGCTGAGGGAGCCGGGTGGGGGTCCTGGTTCTGATTGATTGCCCTGCAGGTGGGATAGTGGAGCAGGTGAGGGGGCAGCACCAGGCCAAGGCGGGGTGCCTGGCGTGGCTGCAAGGCTGGGGGCATGAGCTGGGCCTGATCCCCACAGGCAACCCCGAGGGACCCCACCTGTGCACAAATTTGTGCACTAGGCCTCTAGTAGAAAAAATAAAACCATACAAATAAAAAAACATATCCCTGATTTTAAAAATTATAGGAAAATATCAAGACATTCATAAGTTTTAGATCTGTGGAATTAGGAACCCATTCAAATGATAACTTTGTATTTAACTATATACATAATTTAGACCATACTATTTAACCTCTACTTATTAACAGACTACTATTTGAAAAAAATGCACAATAAAATTATTTTAGATAAGTTGAATGTAGTGCAATATATACTAACCATCTCTTAAAAAGCTGGTGACTAATAACCCTTACAATTGATCCTTGAACAACTCAGATTTGAACTGTGTGAGTCCATGTATAGCTGATTTTAAAAATATTTTCCCAGAAATATAGCCCATCCCTGATATCCTTTGGTTCCTTTTCCCAATGGCAGATTCAAATAACCAGGGATCAAAAACAGTATTTTTGCATTTGCAACCGCAGATTCCCAAAAGCAGATGGCAAATATTCTTTTGGATCTTTATTGGTTGAATTCACAGATGGTGAAGGGCTGACTGTAGAGTCAAAAGTTACAGCGGATTTTCCACTGTGCTGGAGTGGTGGGTTGGCGACCATAACCCCCAAGTTGTTCAAGGGTCAACTAGTACCGTTTCCTTCCCTCACTTTCCAGAAGCATTGAGCCTGATAAAGAAGATATAACTTGTACTCCTGTAACTAATATTCAGAAGAGAATGTGCATAATGCTGTAAGAAAAGTTTTAAAATGTTCTGAAGCCTGGCTTTTCTTAAGGATTATCTGGTTTCTACAACTACAGAACATTCTTTTGTGTGTGTGTGTGTGTGTGTGTGTGTGTGTGTGTGTGTGTGTGAGTGAGTGTGTGTGGTTAGATGTTTATTATAGAGACTCGGTGTTTTAACACTCACAGTTTATTTTGCCTGCCTTACATGCCATGACTAATTTCCAAGTTTACACTCTATAGAACTTAGGTGATTTTTAGCCTTTTTCATCTCATGGCACATCTAAACTAATTACTAAAATTCTGCAGCACACCAAAAACGGTTATAATTTTTCCTGATCTGACAAAAATAAAAATAGGTATAATTTGCATTCATTCACATTGGACAGCTAGGTTGACTATTGTCATTTTTTAACTTGACAATCTAAGGAAAAGAGGTCAGGTATTGTATATTTTAAAAATTCTTGTAGCACACAAGTTTGCCGTGGCACACCAGTTGAAAATCGCTGGTTTAACCCAAGGTCTTAAATTTCCCAACCACAGAGCTTTATAATTATAGAACGTTACTTCTCTTTGCCTTAATTTTCTAAGATGTAAAAATGATTGAATTTTCTGACAAAACCACATTCATAGAAATTGTGAGGAAATAAGTAAATTGGTGTGAATAGGTTGCTGAAATTACATTCATAATGATAATAAAGTAATTCTTTACTGAACTTTCAGCATGATTCATCTTTTTTTAAGTGTTAGGTTACCAAGACACTTGAGTCTAACTAAAATAATATACTCTTGCAATGTGCTCATGAAATTTAAAAAAAAATTATACCCAGTAGCAAAGTTTTTTGCCCTATATTTGTATCATATGTCAGAACTTTAACTAATCAAGTAACTTTACATTTAAATGAGGAAATATTTCATCACATGAAGGCAATCCTGGCCTTTCAAAGGAGATTGTAGCAATAGTTAAGGTGACATGTACTGATGTCCACAAGTTACTTTGTGATACATCAGAAAGTGAAATGGATTGATGAAAGGACAGATGGATAAATAGATGGATAGGTCTGAGGAAAACATTTGTAGTAAAGTATTAAAGGTAGGATATCTATAGTGTACAATTGAGTATTCACTTCAATTTTTAAAAGAATTTTGCACATGTTTAAAAATTTTCATAGATTTTGGGGAAAAAAACAAGCAACAAGGTATTTAGGCAGAAGAAAATTAGCTATTAGAATGAGTCTCTATTCCACAATCTTTGATTACCAGTATTTATTTCTCTCAACATTTGGTATCACCCAGGGTCTATTGGCTCACCTACCACACCTCACTCACCTCACATCCCTTCACTCCTGACTTTGCCCATGGCTTCAGGTTTTTGTAGTTTGTTTGTTGTTGTTTTTGGTGCTATCTCCATTCAGAAGTTTCAGCTGCTTAATTTGTCTGGTGATATGATTTCTGTGCTGCCAGATGTGCTGCATCAACATCTCCACCTTCCTCCCAACTTGATCCAACACAAATAATCATGAAAATCGGATCAGCAATGTAGATCCATACATCTCCATGAAAAACACCAGAGACAAAGCAGAAAAACCAAAGTGGTGTCATTATTTGTCATTCCATAAAGGGTTAATTTCCAAATCAAAAATATATGTTTTAGACAACTGTAATGGTACATGGAAACATAGTATTTCAATAACTATTTACTAAGTGGCTGTCTTTCATGAATTATAAAATTCCACACCCTTGCACAGCTCTTTTTCTTCCTGGGCTCCCATTAACTTTAATTTTAGGGTAGATGAATCAGTCAGTGGCTGATTGTTCTAATTATTGTTATTTGTTGTTCTTATTGTTGCAGTTCTTACTGTGATTAAACATTAATTAAGAATCTGCCATATGTTAGGTACCTACTCCAAATAATCAGATGTTTTGATGTATGTTTTGACAAATTTTAATTTACTTCTTTGTTTGATGTCTTTTCTCTCTTTCACTATTTAAACATAGCCCTGAATTTTTTCTGCACTTAGTTTTCTGATTGGTCTCTAAAACTAAAATCACTGGTGTATAATCAAAATAGCTTTGGAATAAGAGCTAGAAGACAGAATTTCTAAAAAATAATTAGCCATAGACTTTTTGTTGAACTGTACAAATAATTTAATTTTTGTCTTCATTTTTTCATTTATAAATTGAGGAGGCTAACCTGGATAATTCCTATTGTTAATTCCAGTTCTATCATTTTTGTCTATTTTTATGACTAAAACCTTTCATTGTGTGATGCAAGCATTAAACGTCTAGATAAAAACAAAATCTAGTTACACAACAATTTTCCTATTTCTTAATTTTGATATTCTTTAAGTTTGTGTTTTAGTATTTTCTGACTGCTATTCAGTTAGTGTTATCATATAATAAACTTTGGGCGGGGGGAATCATTGTATTCTAAGGCATATTTATTTCCATAAATATCAACTTACAAATTTTATTTTAAGTGTTCTAGAGTAGGGTGATTACCAAAAGGGGTCATGTAAATCATTTCTCATTCTGAAATCTAATTGAAATAATAAAAGACTCGCCTGGCCCCTTCCCATTTTGCAAAGAAAAGTAGAACAAAACATGATGCAGTGGACAGAGTACAGTTGATCGTCAGAGCCCAGTTAAGATACCTGCATGCTGTGCACCTTTCCAAGAGTTATAGCTCTGAACGCCATCATCATAATAACATTGACTTAGTGTGATGGCTTAAGTATTGGAAATAATACATTTGCAAATTTTTTTGACATAGTGTTGTTTCATAGAAGATAACATTAAAATCAACTCAGAATGTGGAAGATATCTCAAAATTAGGTAGTAATGGCCAATAGCAACAGAATATTAATCAAGTGAAGCAAAAATTGGAGACAAAACTTGTTTGAAAAGGATACTGTCCATTGTGTATATGACCCACATCTTCTTTACCCAATCATCTATCAAAGGGCACTTTGGTTGTTTCCACGTCTTGGCCACCGTGAATAATGCTGCAATGAGCATAGGGGTGCATGCATCTCTGTGAATAAATACTACTTAGGCATAAGAAAAGATGAATTTCAGCCATCTGACAACATGGATGCACCTTGAGAATATCATGCTAAGTGAAATAAATTAGTCATTAGGAGCTAAAAATCACATGATTTCCCTCATATGTAGGATATAAAACTGAAACCCACATGCACAGATAATATAGTATGGTGGTTACTACAGGGAAGAGGGGTGTGGGTGGGGGGCAGTAAAGGATAATGGAGCCAAATATATGGTGACAGAAGATGATTTGACTCTGGGTGGTGGACACACAATGCAATATACAGATCATGTATCATAAAATGTTCACTTCAAACATAATATAATCTTATTAACCAATGTTTTTTATAAATGAATTTAATAAAGAATAAAGAGGCCTTAACCAGTTTGGCTCAGTGGATAGAGCATCGGCCTGTGGACTGAAAGGTCCCAGGTTCGATTCCGGTCAAGGGCATGTACCTTGGTTGCAGGCACATCCCCAGTGGGAGGTGTGCAGGAGGCAGCTGATCGATGTTTTTCTCTCATTGAAGTTTCTAACTCTCTATCCCTCTCCCTACCTCTCTGTAAAAAATCAATAAAATATATTTTTTAAAAAAGAATAAAGAGGAATGAAAGGATAATGTCAATGGCCTTCAGTCAGGCTGCAGCAAACTTAATGAGTAAGCTGGAAAGTCATGCTACCTGGAACCAATTTTTTCCTTCTAAAGTATTATTTAAACACACTCTAAATAAACAACCTCAAATAACTTTATTTTATTGAGTAAGCATTCCTATATTTTATAATGGGTGTGATCACTGAAAATATTTCACTTAATAGACTAAGTAAACCTGAGAATGGTTTATATACCAGCTACTCATTTTCTTTATGACATCTTAGACTTGCTATCTTTGAAGCTTCTTTAATCCTCCCCAAATATATTATATTTCCATGCATTTGATTGAGCAATGTCAATCTCATCCCAATTATAGAGCATAAGACAGTCATGGTCATGCCTATTCTCCAATAGTTCTTTTATCTATTTACTATGACACATTACTTTATAGTGTAGTGGTCTTTTTGGGTCTCTGGTCCACCACCCTCCCCCCACTCTCTTTTACCCTTAGTTCATTAAACATTATATCATATCTTTCTGTATATCTCTGGAAGAATTTATTTTTACTTTTTGTTAATCCTCACCCAAGGTTATTTTTCCATAGATTTTTAGAAAGAGTGGAAGGGAGGGGGAGAGACTGAGAGAAACATCAATGTAAGAGAGACACATCCCTTGGTTGCCTCCTCCACACACCCTGACCAGTGCCGGGGAGGGAGCCTGTAACCAAGTGAAATAGGAATTTTTAGGTGAGAAATAGGCAGGTTTAGGGAATTTTTAAAATTAAGGGGATCCATGTAAAAAACACAGGGCTACAGAATTGCAAAAGGTTACATTTCCATAAAACAGAGAAGTTGGGAGAGGCAGAGGTTACGTTTCCATAAGACAAGGGAGTTGGGAGAGGCACAGTTACATTTCCGTAAGATAAGGGAACTGGGTGTAGCAAAAGGTCTATATTTACAAAATAAAGAAGGAGGAAGAAAGCCCAAAGGGAATAGGAGAACAATGAGGGAGGAGGGCCTCAGATGTCCCATGTGAGGTTTGACCTTTGAGCTCAGGAGTTACTATAGTGACCCAATAAAAGGGGAACAGTGACCAATCAGAGGGGATATCGAGGCACAAAAAAACTGCAGCCTTTATAAACCATGGAAAAAGGAGCTCAGTGGACTCTTTCCCTCTCCCCACATGGGAGTCTGTGCTTGTTATTTAATAAATTTCCACCTTTTTTATACCATCTTCTGTCCTTGGTTTCATTCTTCGACTCCAAAGGACAAAGAACCCGGGGAAGCCATCCTGCCCAGGGGAACACCACGTGTTCCAGTCCAAATAATCCCATATCACAAGGTACATCCCCTGACCAGAATCAGACCAGAGACCCCTCAATCTGTGGGACAATGCTCTAACCATTGAGCAACAGGGTAGGTCTAGAATCATTTATTTTTAAATAGAGGCCCAGTGCACGAATTCATGCATGGGTGGGGTCCCTCGGCCTGGCCGGGGGAGGGACCATGGGAGGTTGACCGGCCAAGGGAGGTTGGCTGTGGGAGCACACTGACCACCAGGGGTAGCTCCTGCATTGAGTGTCTGTCCCCTGGTGGTCAGTGCATGTCATAGCAACCAGTCGACTGGTCATTCAGCCCTTTGGTTGCTTTGGCTTTTATGTATATAGATGATACACAACAAGCACTTGCTATAGGCACTTTAAAAGCATTGTATTAAGATGACAAAGTTTGACATTCATTAATATTTTACTAATCACAATTGCAACATTCTAGTACCAATGATAAGGAAAATTTTGAGTAGAAAATATAATAATATGCTTACATTAGAGAAAAAAAATTAGAACCTTTGTAATCTTTTCTCTGTTCATGTACATATCCTAATTTCTTTTTATAAGGACACAGTCATATTGAGTTGACTCAATATGACTTATTAGGGCCCATTCATATGACCTTAGCTTAATTTGTCTCTTTAAAGATATTATTTTCAAGTACAGTCACTTTCTCATAATTTAGGGGTTAGGGTTTCAAAACATGACTTTTAGATGGACTCAATTCCATCTATAACACTTAGCTGTTAATTTCTATTGAAATAAAATTCATTTGTTTAAATTATATGACAACAATATATTTATTAAAATTTTTAGATCTAATTTTGTAAATAGAATTCCAGGGAAAAAATAGAATAAGTGCAATGAACTGTGGATAACAAGGATGAACTCTAGTATCAAGATTAGAGGATACATGGAGCACGGAGCTGTAAGGATATCATACAGACAAGAAAATGTTGAAATTAAAATAATAAGGATAGCAATTTACAATAGCCAGAGTCTGAAAATAGCCCAAATGCCTATCAGCAGATGAATGGATTAAAAAGCTGTGGTACATTTACACCATGGAATACTATGCTGCAGTAACAAAGAAGAATCTCTTACTCTTTGGAACAGCATGGAGGTACCTGGAGAGTATTATGCTAACAAAATAAGCCAGTCAGAGAAAGACAAGAATTATATGATCTTACTCATATGTGAAATCTAAAGAACAAAATAAACTGATGAACAAAATAGATCCAGAGACACAGAAGCATGGAACAGACTGTTGAGTCTCAGAGGGAAGGTGGGGGTGGGTGAGAAGAGATTAACCTAAGAACTTATATACATACTAGAAGCCCAATGCATGGAATTCATGCAAGATTAGGCCTTCCTTCCCCCAGCTGCCAGCACCAGCTTCCCTCTGGCACCCGGGACCCAGGCTTTCCTCTGGCCACCAGCAGGCACCCGGGACCCAGGCTTTCCTCTGGCCACCAGCAGGCACCCGGGACCCAGGCTTCCCTCGCAGCCCCGGCTTTGTCTGGAAGGTCATCTGGAAGGACGTCTGGTCTAATTAGCATATTATGCTTTTATTGTTGTAGATATGCATAACCCATGGACACAGACAATAGTGTGGTAAAGGCCTGGGGGTGGGGGCACAGGTGTGGGCTAGAAGGGGTTAATGGGGGACAAAGAGGACATCAGTAATATTTTTACAATAAAGATAAATTTAAAAAATAAAATAAAATAATAAGGGTAGTGAATGTTCAGATGTTAACATCTATACTAATAAAAGGGTAGTATGTTAATTAGACTGGGTGTCTCCCGGACGACTGCCCGGACGTCCTTCCGGACAAAGCCACAGCAGCTGCCCGAGGTTCAGGCAAGCCACAGATGGCAACTGTCGACTGCTGCTGCCAGGATCGGCCCGAAGCTCAGGCAAGCCATGGATGGCAGCTACCACTGTGAGGGCCTGAGGCTCAGGCAGCCAGAGCGGCCGGCAGTGCCAGCAGCAGGGGCGTGATGGGGGCGCTGCCTTCTCCTGATCGGCCGGTCGCCTCCCACAGAGGGAGGCCAGACTGCAGCTTAGGCCATCCCCTGAGGGCTCCTGGACTGTGAGAGGGGGCAGGCCGGGCTGAAGGACCCTCCCTCCCTCTGTGCACGAATTTTCGTGCACCAGGCCTCTAGTACAATATTAAAAAGCCATAATTAAAATAGTTTCACATTATCACAGAAATAAAAGAAAATGATGAATGGAACAGAGTCAATAATCCCAAAATAGAAATCTAATGATATATTGGTATTAAACATATATTAAATATTACCTTTCACAGATGGGATAAAATATGGGGACTTTAAAAATTGTTGAGAGAAATGACAATCATTTAGGGAAAAAAATAGATGTGAGATAACCTGTTTCACAACATGACTAAAATTAAATACATTTCATTTGCATTAAGGAAATTTTAAAAAGTCCCATAAAGATAAATCATAAAGTTAAAGGGTAACCTATACAAAAGGCTTTCAAGACTACGGACTTGTTATATACAAAAAGCCTATAGAAGGTCTTCGGAGTTTTTGTCATGAGAGCACGACATGTGTGTGTGTTCACCAAGAACTGTGGACCACTAACTGATTGTGCAGACAAGTCTTTAATCCCTCCACCCGAATGACTACTAAGTATATAAAAGCAAGTTATTTCCTTTTGTATAGAAACACTGCAGGATCTCAGATGCCTTGTAGTCATTAAAACAACATAAGTCCTTTGGTATATTATATATACCAAAGATTGGTTATAATATTTATTGCACTTATCGAATACCTCATAATTAGTCTGTTAATTTACCTTTTTAATTTCAATGAAAAGGACATGGTTTAAACATTTGTCCAATATTACTGTGTGTTGATAAATCTTGGAGTTTGAGTTAAGCTGGCGATTTCAGGGTTAGCTCTTTGGCTACAAAGATGGATTTTCTTGAAAAAGTGTACAGTTACTGTGGTTGGATAAAAAAACGTAGACTATTGCTTTTTTGCTGGACAAGTACCAGCCTCATATCAATGTGTAATGGCCAGAATGTGCCTGGTGTTCCAAGTGGCTGTTTGCCGATTTGAAAGATTTCTGAAAAGAAAAGAGGCTATTGCACATTTTTCTTCTTTTTCTTTTTTTTAGTCACAGAAAATTGTATGGTTTTTGGAGTAGGCCTTATGGAAAACAAAAAGAACTTTTTGCTGACAACCCACAGCAATTTTGTCTCCTGTACGGTGTCTTTTTCTTATTTTTCTAAACCTTTTGTCTTCTCAGTGCTATATTTCTGTGATTGGGGCGGGAGGGAGGGGGCGGTAATTCTGGCTAGAAAATTAGCTCCCACTTAGGAATAGCCAGCCACTATATAGTGGCCCCAAAGGCACTTAAGCAGCGTTCCCATTTGCAGTTAGGTAACAAAAGGGCAGACAGGGGTTTGGATCAGAGCTATGGATGTAGCAAAGGCAGTTGAGATGAAGACAAAATGAAAATTATAAAGCATCAAACAACACAAATTCCTTTTCAGGGTAAAAAAACAAACAAACAAAACAGTAAAGGACAATGCTTTACAGCACTCAGACTTTGGTGTTAAAGACCTGGAAGTTAAAATCCCATCAGCCTGCTATCGCTTGCTCTGTGACTGAGCCATTTATTCAATCTTGGTAACTTCTGTTTTTTCATTGGTAAATGAAGTGAATCATGCCATAGTGTTTTGAAGTGCTTGGTAGCATAAGACATATATATTGCTGAGCCCAACATATGGATATATTAGGCTTTAAAACACATACCAGTTGTTCTTTGTCACTATTATTGTCATCATTATTATTACTATTAAAAACAAACTCATAGAAATGAATACCATTAGTCATTATTTAAAATTGTCACTACACTTTTTAAGACCTTTTTGCCAGAGGATGTTTATACACACTGAAGAAGAACCTCCATAAAATAAGATTTCTAGTGGTGTCTGAGGATAAAGTATCATTCATGTGAATTACCAAGTAGTAAACACTCAAGGATATATTATTCTGGCAAGTTATTTCCTTTTGTATAGAAACACTGCAGGATCTCAGATGCCTTGTAGTCATTAAAACAACATAAGTCCTCATTCCACTATGAAGGCATTGAAGTACTAGTTAAAAATAATTATTTTTGTAATGCTACAAATTAAAAACGTTTGCTTTCCTTAAAAGTTTTTTATTTATTTAGAAAATATATTGGAAACAGTCTTTGTACATAAGAATACCTGAGCAAAAATAACAAAGAAAATTTTTTTTTAAAATTATAGAGAAATCACACAGCGATACACACACTCACCATGCACACATTACTCACACATACACTGGTATATAAGCTATGATTACAATTTTGTATGCATTCGCATGTGCTCATGTCAAAAGATGGATCAAAAAACAACTGAGCAAGAGAGGTTAACTATTATTTTCCCAGAAATCACTGAACACATGCATCTGTAAATATCAAACCCTACTACTCTGATAAACCAGTTCTCCAAATTGAATAATTGGGATTTCTTAATACTGACATATTCTGATAACAAATGCTAATTACGTTGAACACTATTAGGTACTAAAAATATAAAATATCATGATGTATACATTTGTCTTCAACAAAACTTATGACTTGGCCTTTTGTAACATGTTACCATTCCATTAACTTTGTTTCAGCCTGGGTGCTTACACTAGTTTTGGTAACTGGAGTTTTGTCTTCTCTCTATTGCCTGAAAATCAGATTTGATGTGCTAACTTTTTCCCAAAGTGGGAAATGTTTAAATCAATAAAACTTCCTGGTATCCAGCATATGGTTGAAATAAAATCCTCTTCTGTTTAATAGTAAGTTCCCTAGTTACCTACCTCCATAGATTCTCTGCTTTCCTCAGCTCCTGAGTCTGCAGTCCTGTCTTCGATGCTTATAGAGATCAACTCTGTTATCGGCTGCCAATATACCCTTATCTTCACTTGCTGTCTGCCCGACTGAATTTCCACACATTTCAGACATTTCTGTGACCACGTGTCACTTCACTCTAGGATTGTGACTGTCTGTTTTAATGTTCTAGATAGCATTTCATGTTCAAGTTACTCTCATCGTATAAAAACCTTTCCTAACTCTGTTTTCCCGTCTAACTACTATCTATTCTCTCTCCTCTCTACATCATCCCGCCTTTCAACAAGGTAGACTACACTTTCTCATCTCTATGGTAACCATATGTCCTGGGCTGGATAAGATCGTTCTGATGATATCTGTTTGCCTGCTGCAGTTGTTGCTAGCTCTCACTGTCACTTTTACAGTGTTCTGATTTAGGTGGTCAATTTTATTCTCGCTCTACTCCTCAATGCACTCCATAAACCACTGTAGTGAGGGTCCTGCCCTCACTAGTATTTGGAACTTTGATCACTAAAGTCGCTAAAAATTCATATTTCCAGTGATAAACACCATTTCGGTCTTCATCCTACCGGATTCCCCTTCATCCGGCACCTTTACCATTCCCTCCTTCATAAACTTCTCATCTCCTGGAGTCCATAACTTCACATTATCCTCACGCTTCTACCCCTCTGTTCATTTGTTCTAGTTTCCCTTGACCACACTAATCCTTCCTCCTGTCTCTAAAATATTAATATTGCTCGAGACTCTTTTTGTCATCCCATTGTTCTTATGCATATTTTCCTAAGATGACTCCAGCACATCCCTCATTCCCCTTACCACCCTAGGCAGAGGATTCCCGAATTAATATCCCAGCATGCTTCTCTCTTCCATCTTCCCCCCAACAAATTTTCTAAGACTATTTAACATACCTGTTCATGTCCTTTGAGTGATAATATGGTGCTGGGGTACCAATACAGTTTCATCACTAGTCTTCCTTTCTTCAGATTTAACACATTAAAAGTTGTCTTCTTACTAAAATGAAAGCATGTCATTCCTGCTTAAAATGTTTGTTTTAAATTTTTGTGTTTTAAATTTAAAATGTTTGTGTTTTAAATTTATTTCTGAAACACAAATTTTTATAATGGTGAATAAGATTCTTTACTATAAAACCCTTGCTTACTCCTTCAGCCTTCTCTTATCTCCCCACATGTTTTACCTTAGATTTTGACTGCTAATGCAGAGAGCTGCTTATTTCTCACCATACACTCTGGCTTGTTACCGATCTCTATTAAGTCCTGCTATTCCTCCTTCCCGAATAGCTAGTCAAATAGCTAACACTTACTTATCCTTTAATATTAAGCCTGGACCTCACATACTCAAGAGCCATCCTGAGCTCTTCAGGATGAATTAGATGCATTTCCAAATCACCTTCTATCCAATCAACCCACAAGGTGTAATCACCCCCATGACTTTGTCCCAAAAATATTGTGTATGCATGATCATTAGCATGCTCACTATACTTTTTGTGTCTGTTTCTTTTTAAAAATATATATATTTTTTATTGATTTCAGAGAGGAAGGGAGAGGGAGAGATAGAAACAACAAGGATGAGAGAGAATCATTGATTGGTTGCTTCCTGCATGCACCCTAATAATGATTGAGCCCTCAACCTGGCACGTTGTCTTAACCGGAATCGAACTCAGGACCCTTCAGTCCAAAGGCCCAATGCTCTATCCATTGAGCCAAACTGGCTAGGGCTCTGTGTCTGTTTTTTCAAAGAATATGAGAGTTCTTCCAGTGAGGTATCACATCTCTCTTTTCATTTTTTTTTTCTTTTCCAACAGCATAGGACCTACCTTTTAATTATGAATTGAGATCATTCTTCTATTCAGGCTAATGTATGCAATAGTGGCTCCAGCTGCAGCAGAAGCAACATAAAAATAAAATATGTATTTCTTTCTTGAATATTATGAGAAATATAGAGAATCTGTAATATAAAAAATTCCCCCGAAGAAAGTATTAAATTTGTTTCAGAAACCTCTAATTATATTTCAAGTTGTTTGGATCATGTTTCATTTAAAACTAAGAACAATATACAATTTTCATACATGAAGACCTGGCACATTATCAATTATGAGTTTAGAATTTTATAAAGTGATGATGGATTTGCATTCATGTAAGCCAATAAAAAGGTAACTTCTCTTGATTAAGTGTTGCCTAGAATTTAAGTTTTGGTCACATCTACAATGAATTTTGTGTTGGAAATGACTTTATATTTATTTTTCATATTGTAACTTTCTACAAAATACTTTGTTATGCTTAAAAATGTTCTATACTGCAAGGACAAATATCAAACATTTTTAAAGATACTACTTTGGGTGAGGAATTTGGAGTCTGGATAAGGGGACTAAAATAACACATTGAAATGATTATGGCAACTTTTACTCCCTAGAGAGTAAAATGCCATCAATTTATCAGCTATACTTCTTATTTGTTGCATTTAGTCATTTTTTTCTTACAATGTTTGAAAGTAGTTTTACAATAAAGATAATTTTTCATTTAAATTTGTATCTTGTAAGAAATCTACCATTGTCTTAGACATCATATATGTCTGTGTGTGTGTATGTGTGTGTGTAAAGTATACTAACTCAATATCTATCAGATACTTTGTGAAGTCTGAATTAATATAGGAATTTTATATAATTTTCAGTGACAAACTGTCTTTTCTGTTAGAAATAAGTAAAGAGTGATTTAGATCCACATGACTGTTCATTCCAATGCCTTATTATGTGTCTGAAGAATCCTATCTAATAATAGAGAAACATGGTAATTAGCCGTACCTCCGCTACCCTTCCCATTGGCTAATCAGGGCAATATGCAAATTAACTGCCAGCCAAGATGGCGGTTAACCGCCAACAAAGATGGCGGTTAATTTGCATATGTAGCGGCAATGCTGGGAGGCAAAAGGGATCGGAAACCCAGGCTGCAGGCAAGAGGTGGGGTCGGGCAAAGGCAGCCAGTAATCGGTGATTGCATTGTGGATCGGAGGCAGAGAGAGCCCTGGTGCAGGCCAGCCGGCACCACCGTACCCCTGGCAGGGGGTGCCGGCTGTCCTGCTTCCCCATGATCGCCATGGCGATTGGGGGCAGATCGAGCCAAGGCGCAGGCCAGCCGGTGGGGCTGGGTTGCTGGCTGGCCTGCTATCCCGTGATCGCCATGGCGATCGGGGGCAGAGAGAGCCCCGGCTGGCCTGCTTCCCCATGATCGCCATGGAAAAAAGATCTTCAAGGCCTGTCCAAGGCAGGTTTGCATTTAAAACTAAGTGGGGTGGTCCGGAACTGCGCGGCACTGACAACCAGGGCAGTCTCTGCGACAGTGGCACATCTGAGGCTCGAAGTGTGGGGGTTGAAGGCCATGCAAGCCAGAGGCTTTGGCTGCAATGGTCAGATAATTTCAGCTCCAAGGCAGGTGAAATCAGGGAAGCCATTGGGACTGTCACAAAAAAAGAGAAGGCTGAAGAGGAAGGATACTTCCCAGAGCGGATTAAAGAACAGCTGGAAGCCTTGAAGAAACAACATGAAGAAGAGATCACTCATCATAAAGAGGAGATTTGAGCGTCTGCAGAAAGAAATTGAGCAGCACAAGCAGAACATCAAGAAACTGAAAGATCATGATATTGCGGCAGTGTCAGGGTGAGGGGACAGCCATATTTGCCAGTGCGCCTGAGCTGTCAACAACAAAAAGTGTGCGGGAGCTGGGCAGGCACACAGACAGGTACACAGACCCCAGGCCTACCTCGCCACCGCCTGGCCTTACCGCCACTGCTGCCGATGCCATCTCATGGGGCCTGCGCCCCGCAGTGGGAGGCGGGGGGCAGGGGGGATGTCTTACAAACTGAACTTGACCATGCACATGCCCGCCACCTCCATCAAGGCCTCTGGGAGCGTTCACCCACCTTCCACCAGCATGGCAACGTCTTCCCAGTACCGCCAACTGCTGAGTGACTAGGACCACAATCTCTAACACGCAGGGAACACAGAATAGCCAGGTGCCCCAGAGCAAGTATGCTGAGCTGCTGGTCATCATCGAAGAATTAGGGAAGGAGATCTGACTCACATATGTGGGCAGCAAGAGCGTGATGGAGAGACTGAAACGAGGCATCACCCACACGACAGGGCTGGTTCGGGAGTGCTTGGCCGAGATGGAGCGGAACACCAGGTCCTACCCCTAAGTCAGCGTGAAAGGTTTTCCCTCTTCTTCCAAGAAGTGACAGCTCATGCTTGCACCCCCTTCAGATGAAACTTGATTTCAAAATGGTAACAGCTTGGTTTCTCCTCCCCGTGCCCCTCCCGTGGTTCATCAGGCTCTGAACCTCCCATCGCTGAGATGGAGAAGAGATTTTTGCAGTTATTAGATTTACATATTATTAGGAACTACCCAGGGCATTTTGTGTGTTTTTTTAAAGCATTGATTTACATGATGCATGTCAGTTACCTATCACAGCAAACTGTAGTTGGCCTCCCAGATACGTGTTTCTCTTCTGGATACATTTCTGTTACTCACATGGTTCTTTATGTTTCTCTTCTGAGCTGATCCAACTCTGAGGGTTTGTTTCAGTGAGTCCTGAGGCAGCGCTTTAGTAGCCAGTGCCCATTCACCACACAGTATAAATTCTTTTCAATGTAACTTTTTTTTTTTTGCTTAAGCATTTGCATGACTATTAGTACTTTGAAGTCAATCTTTAAAATGCACAAGTTATAAATACAGAAGGAAGAGCAATTTATTGAACCTTGCCTGACAAGGACACCTGAAATTTCCCCTAAGGATGTATGTACATTTCAGTTCCGCCTTTCCCATCAGTGGATCCAAACATCTGGAAGACAGTGACTAATAGTGTTTGCATCTTTGTATGTATTTATTACTTGATGTAATAAAGCTTATTTTCATTAACAACAAAAAAAGAAACTGAAAGATCATGCTGATGCTTAAGTGCACACAGTTGCCCATAGAATGGCTATATACTGTCCACTTCTATGAAGACATAGTTCTGGTAACTAATATCTATCTATGCTGCCAACAGATTATAATAAATTGTGATCAGTGGGGGGAAAAAACCAAAAAACCAAGTAGGGTGACATCGGAATTACCCAAGCGTACCCCCAACCCCTTCACCTGCCCAGACGCCTAGGGTCCCTTTACAGCTGGGCTGAGCCCAGTGCCGCCCAGTGGCCTGGACACCAGACCTGACCACCTCTCTGGTTTGGCCCAAACATCTGAAGTTCGCATTAGTTGCCAACTTAAGAAATTGGAGCATTCACGTAAAATCAGGATTCCCCACTTCTCTTTCCAAAGTGGCCGATTGGGCTACCAACCAAGGGTGGTCGGTGTCACTTCAACCCTAAGAGGAACCCCCAGCTTGGGGGTGTGGTGAGGAGGAAGCTATCTATGCAGACAGTTCAGTTGTGTAAACTCCCACTGACAGTAGCACAGCCCAACAGTGTGGCCATTCAACTGCGAGGCAGCACAGCCATGAAATAGTCCGGCTATTAAACAAGGCCCCTCTCCAGCTTTCAGGGGGCTTCACCTACTCCAACCCACTGCACCCCACTCTGCCCCAGTGAGACAGCTTCAGTGTTTCAGCTCCAGCAAACAGAACACGTCCCAGTGGAAAGGGAAAGTGTATCCATGGCCAGTGTTGCTCAATGGATAGAGCCTCTGCCTGAGGACTGAAGGCCCCAGAGTTCAATTCCTGGTCAGGGCACATGCCTGGGTTATGGGTTTGATCCCCAGTGTGGGGCGTGCAGGAGGCAGTCAGTCAATGATTCTCTCTCATCATTGATGTTTCTATCTCCCTCCCTCTCTGAAATCAATCTATACTAATAAAAGGGTAATGCCTAATTAGAACAAACAACTTCCAGACAACTTTCTGGATGTCCTTTTGGACAAAACCATGGTGGCAGGGCCGAGGCAGAGGCAGTTAGGGGCGATCAGGCCGGCAGGGGAGAGCAGTTAGGGAGATCAAGCCGGCAGGGGAGAGCAGTTAGGACAATCAGGCTGGCAGGGGAGAGCAGTTAGGGGGGTCAGGCCAGCAGGGAGAGCAGTTAGGGAGATCAGGTCGGCAGGCAGGTGAGCAGTTAGGAGCCAGTGGTCCCAGATTGCAAGAGGGATGTCCAGCTGCCAGTTAGGGGGATCCCAGGGATCAGGCCTAAACCAGCAGTCGGACATCCCCCAAGGGTTCCCCAATTAGAGAGGGTGCAGGCTGGGCTGAGGGAACTCCCCTTTCCCCCCATGCACGAATTTCATGCACTGGGCCACTAGTACCTAATATTAAAGCAATGGTATACACACAGATTTTCTTGCATTGTTTTGATCAATTATTAAAATACTATAGGCCCGGTGCACAAAATTCATGCACGGGGAAGGGGGGCATTCCTCAGCCCAGCCTGCACCCTCTCCAATCAGGGACCCCTCGGGGAATGTCTGACTCCCAGTTAGGGCCTAAACTGGCAGTCGGACATCCCTCTCGCAATCCAGGACTGCTGGCTCCTAACGGCTTGCCTTCCTGCCTGCCTGATTGCCTCTAACCACTCTGCCTGCCAGCCTGATTGCCCCTAACTGCTCCCCTGCCAGCCTGATCACCCCTAACAGCTCCCCCAAGGCCTGATCTCACCCCTAACTGCTTGCTTCCCTGCCAGCCTGATTGCCCCTAACCGCCTCTGCCTCAGCCCCCGTCACTGTGGCTTATCCAGAAGGATGGAAGGATGTCCAGAAGACGTCCAGTCTATCTGATCTAATTAGCATATTACCCTTTTATTAGTATAGATTTGGTAAATTCATGCCTCATTGTTTTAGTAAACTATAAAATGCATATTAATTATTTAATATAAGTTGGGTATTTTAGACAGACTGAAGCAAGGAAATGGCAATTCAGCATAAAATAATTTCTTAGTAAAAATTGATTAACACCTATGAATTACTTGATTTGTATCATACTCTACCAGTTTTGTTTAGCAGTGTATACGTGAATAGGTACCACCAGATAAGGAGCCCTGGGTAATTTAGGCTCCTGATACAACTTACGGATGCTGAGTGTTAGGTAAACAGTAACAAGTGAGGCTGAGTGCTAAAACACTTCTGTAACCCCTTGGACTACTTTAACCCTGACACCCATAACATTTTCTCCTTTAAAAGGATTGGAACAGGAAAAGGAGAGACAGTATTAGTTGTTTATTCATGGACTTTATGCTTGCTACTCACTTTAAGGAGTAGATGATTTAGGAAGTAGATGATTTCAACTTTCAGGATTATCAGTCATTTCCAATGACAACGGAATTTTTTCAGTCGTTCAGGTTAAAAACCTTGGAGGCAGTCTTGATTCATTTTTTCACAAATCACTTATCTAAAACCAACAGCTCTACTTTCAGAGTCAAATTTATAATCAAATTACCACATATCACCTCTACTGCTACCCCTCAAGCCCAAACCAGCAAAAGCTCTTGCTTAGATTATTGCCATATCTTCTAAACGGTCTCACATCTCCACACTTGCCCCACCCTCTCCTATCTTTCTTCATCACCACAGCCAGGGTTATCCTTTTAACACATAGTGCAGCTCATGACACTTCTGTGCCCAAAAGCTGTCTATCTTACTGAGTCACATAGTGACATACAAATTCCTTATAATGCCCTACAAGGCCTGTATCAGTTTTCTACTGCTGCACAAAACTTAGTGGGCTTAAAATCACACATTTCCTTGGTCTGGGTGTCTGGACAACAGCTTATCTGGGTTCTTTGTTTCAGATCTCACCAGGCTTGAAGAGGGCTATAGTCTCAGATCTGCTTCCAAGCTCCTGCAGGGTGTTGGCAGAATTCACCTCTGGTTTGTTGCCCCTTGTGGACTGAGGTGGTTGTTTCCTCCTGGCTGTCAGAAGCGGGTCACTCTGAATTCCAAGAGGTCATCAGCTATTCCTTGTCATGTGACCCTATCCACAGGCCCTCTCCCAACAGAACAGCATGTTCTAAGCCAACTACGAGGAGAATCTTTAGTGCAGTGGTTCTCAACCTTCCTAATGCTGCGACCCTTGAATACAGTTCTTCATGTTGTGGTGACCCCCAACCATAAAATTATTTTTGTGGCTACTTCATAACTATAATTTTGCTACTGTTTTGAATCGTAATGTAAATATCTGATATGCAGGATGTATTTTCATTGTTACAAATTGAACATAATTAAAGCACAGTGATTAATCACAAAAACAATATGTAATTATATATGTGCTTTCCGATGGTCTTAGGCGCGACCCCTGTGAAAGAGTCGTTCGACCCCCAAAGGGGTCGCGACCCACAGGTTGAGAACTGCTGTTTTAGTGTGTTTGTAATTCAACACAAATATATAATCACACTGACAGCCCATTATCTTTGCATTTCTGTAGTGAGAAGCAAGTGACGGATCCTGCCAACACTCAATGAGAGAGGGTTTATTCAGGACATGAATATGGAGGCCACCACAGGGTCTGTCCACCGCAAAGCCCTACACGAGATCCCCACTCACTGCTTCCCCGACTTCATCTCCCCCCACCCTTCCTCCTGCCAACTGTGCTCCAGGTAGTTTGGCCTACTTGCTGCTCCTTAACTCACCAAGCAAAGGACTGCTTCAGAGCCTTCATGCCCATGCTCCTCGCTGATGGAAAAGCTCTTTCTGAGGGAAGGTATCCATATGGTGGGCACCTGTACTGCCTTTATGTGTGTCATCAAATGCAAGCTCATCGGGAAGGACAGCCCTGACCACCCTGTAACATACAGCGCCCCCGTCCTCCACTCTGTATCCCCGCAATATGCTTCTTCAACTATGTCACCACTTGATATTTTATTTACTTTTAACTTGTTTGTTCTCTATCTTTCTCTACAAATTCAATTCCTAGTGCCGGGAACAGAACCTGCTGTGCATTTGTGGAGGAAGATTTCAACAAATACTAGGGTAAGTATACAATGAATAAATGGGTTATTTTCCTGCTTTTTTTGAATAGGGACTGAATAGGATCAAAATAAAGATGTCATTTCTGAGAGAGAATATTGTTTCAACAAATAGTCTATAGACAAAAATCTTACCTTTAGTTATTTGATATCTGTTTGCATTGTCTGTGAGGTTTTTTTGTTGCCTTTTTTAATATACGTATATTTTTATTGACTTCAGAGGGGAAGGGAGAAGGAGCGAGAGATAGAAACATCAATGATGAGAGTAAACCATCGATGGGCCGCCTCCTGCACACCCCCACTGGGGATCGAGCCCGCAACCCGGGCATGTGGTCTGTGGTTTTGATTGATACATTTAACTTTAGCTTCTATAAGTAGAATTATTCACTGTGCACATAAGCTGCTAGTAAGAGCCTTGCTGGAAGGAAGGACAGCAGGAAAACTACAGCTCTTGATGGAGACCTACTCACAAAACTGCGCAGGAGTCCTTCTACAAGATAGGGATTTAATCAATCTTCACTGAAATAAATAGGACCTAAGCTAGCCTGTTATTTGCAGCTCTGCTGTCTGCGGTCTTCAGTCAGCAGGTCGTGATACAAAGTGTTCACAGGTAGCTGTGGACTATTCTTACTTTTTAACACATTGATTATGAAACCATAGTTTAGTTATTAATATAGACCACTGCTTCAAAAACATTGTTATATTATTAAAAGTGTTGCTGTATTTTTTCCATTAACTTGAATCCAATTCAAGTGGGTTTTTTTTAGTCTTAGATGTATAGCTGTTTTCATTTTCATGAAAATCTGTAGTTCCTGAGAAAACACTATCATAGGCAAATATGCACATCCAAACAAAATGAGACTCGGGGTTCCAAAAGGAAGGAATATTATGCTAATGAGGTAAAAAATTCAATGTGTGCTTTGGCAATAATAAGGAATCCTGGAAGAAATAATTGGGATCAAGGTTATGAATACAGAGGAGATTAAATCAAACAATAAATGCAAGATGGGTCAAGATATTAGAATATGCTGCCAAAATATATTTCCTAGAGAAAATGAAGGTCTGTATCCATATGAAAATTAGCCATACAAAGGAATATAATAATACTAAAAGGAGACATGATTATGAATTTGATTTAATTATAGCTTATATTGGAGACAACTTTCCATATGAGGAAAGGGGATGCGTGCTACATTTTTCTTCAGATTATTAAGAAAGGGAGAAAAGCAATTAACATTACAATAATTACAGCACAATCTTCTGATGATAGGGTTACTATAAGTAATCAACAAGACCCCTGATGTTCTGTTTAATTTAGTGTACTTCTCAAAATTGGCTTTTATGGAATAAAACCCAGTATACCATTTAAGTCTGTTCTGTGTGGGGAAAAAATAATCTAAACTTAATATTTTAAAGTTTTCACCTTGGGAAAAGTCACTGCCATATGCTGTAGAGGTTTTTTAATTATTTCAAAAATTTGAAGAAAGATTTGACAGTGTCTATCCAAAACTTTTATGTACATACCCTTACCCAACAATTATCAAAAAGTGTGATATATTACATTTTGTTTCTTATAGCATTGATTAACAGGAAAAAGATAAAATCAACCTAAATGACCATCAGTTTGAAGGTTTAATTAAATGTGATACATAAGCTATGAAATTTTATACAATATTTCTAGCAAGAAGGTAAAATTCAATGTGCTGATATGGAAATATATTTATTATGGGGTAAAAACAAAGCATGATGCAATATAAATTTGTATAATATACTCAATCACACTTTTTAATTGATTGATTCTAGAGAGAGGGGAAGGGATTGAGCAGATTAAGAGAGGGAAAGGAGAGAGAGAGAGAGAGGGAGAGAGAGAGAGAGAGAGAGAGAGAGAGAGAGAGAGAGAGAGAGAGAAACAGCTACTTGTTGTTCCACTTAGTTGTGCATTCATTTGTTGCTTCTTGTCCGTGCCCTGACCAGAGATCAAACTGGCAACCTTGGTATATGGGAATGATGCTCTAACCAACTGAGTCAGAGCTACTTGTACTTCTATATATTTAAATGTATGTGCATATGTATTTTAAGATTTGTAAATCTTACAAATACATAGAATGAGCTAGAAGGAACACCATGTGCATTGTGAAGTATTGACTTTTTTGATTCAAATACTACTTTTCTGACTATAGAAAAGTTTCTTAATCTTTCTGTTTTTTAGGTCTCCATCTATAATATAAAATGCAAAATCTAATATAATATTAAAATAACATTTACTTCAAGGTTCATTTTGAAGATTAAATAAATTAGTGCATGTAAGCCTTTATTGTAATTGCTTGTAAAATTAAAAGAGTTAGTAAAAATCAATCATGATTATCATCATCACCATTGTTGTATTTATCTTATCATTTTGACAAGAGGGTGTGTGTGGTCCAGCCGACGTGGCTCAGTGGTTGAGCATCAACCTATGAACCAGGAGGTTGAGGTTCAATTCTTGGTCAGGGCATGTGCCCCTATTGTGGACTTGATCCCCAGTAGGCGGTATGTAGGAGGCAGCCAGTCAATGATTCTCCCTCATCATTGATGTTTCTGTCTCTCTCTCCCTCTCTCTTCCTCTCTGAAATAAAACAACAACACTATATACATTTAAAAAAAAAATAGGGTGTGTGTGTGATATAACATTTAAAATATTAATTAAATGGCAAACATTTTAAAACAGAATATAAACCAGGCAAAGTAAATTATTCTCTTGAAATGCACTTTGTATATGTATTAGTTTGCCAGGGCTGCCGTAATCAATACAGATAGTGCAGCTTAAACAACAGAAACTTATTTTCTCACTATTCTAGGCTAAAAGTCTAAAATCAAGTTGTTGAGGGGGTTGGTTCCTTCTAAGAGTCACAAGGGAGGAATCCCTTCCTGGCTTTTCTCCTGCGCTTGTAGATGGACGCCTTCTCCCTGCGTCTTTACGTCATCTTCCTTCCGCATGTGTCTGTGAAAAATCTCCTCTCCTTACGAGGAAACTGGCCACATTTTATAAAGGTCCACCCTCATAACTTCATCTTACTTTAATTACCACTGTAAAGACTCTGTCTCCACAAAGATCACATTCTGAAGTGGGTTAGGACTTTCACATATAAATTACGTGCTAAACTCTTCTTGGTCATATATACTTTTTATTTTTATAGTTTATTTTAGAAATATTGATCACAAAATGAAAGAGGAAAGTGCTTTTATTTATCTTTGGAACTTCAGAACTTAGTGGGGGCTTAAGCAGTCCCAACAGATTTTAGGGGCTTAATGAGTTTTTGTTTTTGTAACAGTTGGGACATGGTATCATATTGAAAATCTAACTTCTGTTTTTAAGAAAGGCAGCAGCTGCTTTCCTTTATTGTCCTTGGAAGACTAACATCTGTAAGCTATGATGTCTCCTCACTCTTACTAAAGAATGATGCTTGGGTCTTTTGTGTTTCTAAGACTTGAAGCCTCCTTATTGCTGAGTGGGACAGTGTGTGTGTGTGTGTATGTGTATGTGTGTATGTGTCTAAAATATAAACAATCCATGTAGGTGTGATGGTCATATGTCCTGCTTTATAAACAACAATACAAAATTACACCTGTTGGCTAGAAAATGATTAATAGGATCCCTTTTCACTCTCAAAGGTGTCTTGATTATGACAATGAATTATATGTCCACCCAAATTCACAGACATCCAAACCCAATTGTCTTAGAAATTAAACTGAATCGTTCTTTACGTGTCAAGGGGAGAGAAAGAAGGTAGCAAAATACGTGTTCAAAGACATTGGAGAACTGTAATTTCCCTGTTTTATAAGTTATTTTATAGCCTATGAACCAAACACCTTTGTGGGGAATTATTTGGATTTAATACTGGCTCCAGCATTTAGAAGTAATAGAGTTTAAATAAGAGGTTTAAATTCTCAGTGTCTCTGTTTCCTCTTTAGTAAAATGGGATAGTTATAACATCTAAGTTAGTTGTTTTAATAATGTTTGTTTCTTTAAGACACATTTTATTTATTTGCCTCTTTTATTTATTTTTATAATTTTTAAAATATTTATTGTTGAGAGTATTACAGTTGTCCTCTCTCTCTCTCTCTATATATATATAGATATATATCTATATATATAGATATATATATATCTATATATATAGATATATATCTATATATATAGATATATATATAGAGAGAGAGAGAGAGAGAGAGGAAGGGAGAAGGAGAGAGAGAGATAGAAACATCAATGATGAGAGAGAATCATTGATTGGCTGCCTCCTGCATACCCCACATTGGGGATTAAGCTCACAACCCAGGCATGTGCCCTTGACCAGAATCAAATCTGGGACCCTTCAGTCCGCAGGCCAACACTCTTTCCACTGAGTTAAACTGGCTAAGGCACAGATTCCCTCTTTTTTTATACCATTGCCCCCCTCCAATGGGTTCCCACCCAGCCTCAGGCCTTTGCCACCCTATTGTCTGTGCCCATAGGTAAAACATATATGCATATAAAATCTTCATTTAATCGCTTCTCCCTTCAAGATTTCCCTTGAAGAAATCTAATGAACAGAATAAACTGGTGAATAAAATAGAATCAGAGGCATGGAAATGGAACAGACTGACGATTCTCAAAGAGACAAATTTTAAATACAACAAAGATCCAGATCTTAGGTAAATTTTGATGAATATATAAACGTGTAACTTTTATCCAAATTAGTAAATAGAATAGTTCTATCAACCTAGACTGGCCCATTATGCAATCTCACAATCAATTTCCTTCCCTCATAGGCAACAGGACCTAGATTTCTATCAACACAGAGTGTTTGCCTATTATTTACCTTAATATTAACTTCATATGGATCGTATGGTTCTTGTGCATGGCTTATTTTGCATAACACACCGCTATTGAGATAGTTCATAGTATTTGTGGATATTCTGTTTTATAGATGATAGTTTCCCATTGTATGAATATTATAATTTGTTTTTAACATTCTCCTGTTCATAAATTTATGGGTTGTTTTTAGTTTGAGTTTTTTAAGAAAATAGAAACATTCTTATAAAAATAATTTAGTAATATTTTTATTTGTCTTGGGTAAAGTGAAATTGCTGGATCACAGGAAAGGTGCATGTTTGTTTAATTGTTATATATTGCCAGTTTGAAAAGTAAATGCATTATCTTTCATTTGCATCAAAATTATATGAAAGTTCCAACTTCTCCACACCTCATCAATTTCAGTCATTCCAGAGAGTGTGCAGTGGCATTTCATCGTGATGTAATTTTAATTCCTAAGATGACTAACAATGGGAAGAAAATTTTGATGGCTGATTAGAAACCGTTCATCTTTTCCAGTGAGGAATCTGTTACAGTGGATTTGCCTTTGTGATGTTTACTTTTAGGTGTTAACTTGACTGAGCACTGAAATTGGAAAGACTGACAATTCTCAAAGAGACAAATCTGAAATATCTGGTTAAATAGTATATCTGGGTGTGTCTGTGAGGATGTTTCCAGAAGAAATTAACATTTGAATTGGTCTGCTGAGTAAAGCAGATGATCCTCCCCAATGTGGGTGGGCATCAATTAATCTGTTGAGGACCTGAAATGAATAAAAAGGCAGAAGAAGTTTGAATCTCCTCTCTGCCTGATTGCTGAGTTAAGATACTGCTCTGCTGTTCTTGGCACCCTTAGTTCTCAGGCCTTCAGACTTGGATTGGAATCTACATCAGCAGCTGGGTGGCTCTCAGGACTTCAAATTATACCACAGACTTCCTTGTGTCCCCAGGTTGCAGACCTCTCAGCATCTGTGATCATATTAGCTAATAACAAATATTAATCTCTCTCTCTCACTCTCTGTCTGTCTCTCTTTCTCTCCCTCTCTTTCCATATATATATTAGAGGCCTAGTGCATGAAATTCGTGCAGAGGGGGTGGTCCCTCAGCCCAGTCTGCACCCTCTCCATTCCGGGACATCCCTCTCACAATCCAGAATTGCTGGCTCCTAACCACTCACCTGCCTGAGTGCCTGATCGCCCCTAACCACTCTGCCTGCATGCCTGGTCGCCCCTAACAGCCCTCCCCTGCCGGCCTGGTCACCCCTAACTGCCCTACACTGCCGGCCTGGTTGCCCCTAACTGCTCTCCCCTGCCAGCTTAGTCACCCCTATCCACCTCTGCCTCAGCCCCGCCACTGTGGCTTTGTCCAGAAGGATGTCTGGAAGGATGTCCAGAAGACGTCTGGTCTAATTAGCATATCACCCTTTTATAAATTATATATATATATATATATATATATATATATATATATATACACCTATCTATAATAATAAAAGGGTGATATGCTAATTAGACCAGACATTCTTCCAGATGTCCTTCCAGATGTCCTTCTGGACGACCTTCCAGATGAAGCCACAGCGGCAGGGGCCAAGGCAGAGGCAGTCATGACGGCGGGCGCCACCTTGGGGTTGGGGGCCAAGCCCCTTGCACAAATTTTGTGCATATATGTAGATAGAGATAGAGATAGAGATAGAGATAGAGATAGATACAGATATATATCCTGTTTATCTGGAAAACCCTAATACATTAATTTATATAGAATTTTTTTTCTTTTATAATTTATGTGGAAGAGTTGTTTATATATTTTAGATACAAATTCCAGGTTAGAAATATATATCATAAATATTTGCTCAGTTTGTAGTTTGTGCTTTTATTTTCTAAGTGGTAAATTTTGATGACTATCATTTTGATGGAGAATAACATATCATTTTTTAAATTTTATCTTTAGACTTTTATATGCCTCTTCTTTGATAAGTTTACCTGCCCCAAAGCAGTGAAGATATTTTTCTTGTACTTTAAAAGTTTTATATCTAAAAACAATTTTTGTAAGTGGTATGTAATAGGAATTGAGATACATATATTTTTGCACTGACATCTAGTATTTTTTTTGTTGAACAGCCTTCGCATCAGACCTTTTAAATTGCCTTACTTTGATGTTGTTATATTTCTTATATATTTTCTGTTCTATTGATAGTCCTGTCTCTGTTAATGCCTGTCCTGCACTTTTGATTAGTGACACTGTATTGTAAGTGATAAAACCTCTGCAAATCTGTTTTATAACTAGCTGTCAATTTCTATCAAAATAATTATTCGAATTTTTGATTGTATTATTATCAAATTTGTGTATCAATTTAAAAAGAATTAGCTTCTGAAGTATCCATGCATATGACATATTTCTCCATTTATTTAATCTCTAGCTTAAAGGTCTTGCATGCCTTTTGATGAATGTACTACTTGTGGTTATTTTTCTACTAAAAATAATGTTTTTTTCATGTTATGGTAGTTTTACAAAAAGACTGAGAAATAGATTATAATTTTATATATTAATCTTATATTCTGTCACCTTGCTAAATGTGCTTCTTTGTTTTAAGTTATATTTAAGTTAATTAAGAATTTTAAAATAACCATGTTGTTTGTGAATAGATTTCTACCTTTCAAATCTCTATAACTTTAACTTACCTTTCCATTTTAATGCACAGAACACCAATTACATTATTAGAGCTGTGAGGAAAGCTATCTTTGCCTTATTCCTGGTCTAATGGTATGTATTGTGTACTTCACACTAAATGTAATACTTGTGGAGTCTTCATAGACACCACTAATTCCATTAAGGAACTTTCCTTCCATTTAAACTTGACTTAAAATTTTTATTTTAAATAGGTATTGATTTTTGACAAGTGCTTTTTTGTCATTTTTGTAATGTGTTTGTGTCTGTAATTGGTATGTATATACATACATACACATATAATTTTTCCTTGTTCTTTTGTCATATTTTACTTTGTACATAATACTAGATTATGCTGCTAATAGTTTGCTATAAATAATTTGCATCTCTATTCATGAGGGTTATTGGTCTATAATTTTCATTTATTTTAGTATCTCTGTCAATTTTAAGACCAGGATTATATTATCACATATTGTTTACTCTCCCTCTATTATTTTGAAAAAAAAAATTTGTTTAAGAGGGTTATATACCTTCTTTAAATTATTGAAATAATTTATTAATGAAAATTTTTAGGCCTGGAATTTTACTTGTAGAAAGTTAAATATATATGATTAAAGTTTCTTTTTCAAATTTCTTGGCATATAATTATTCACAATATTATTATATTTTAATGTCTATAAATTTATTAGGAGTATTTCCACTTCTCTGTCATTG
>NW_005871187.1:100015-125702 GCF_000147115.1 Myotis lucifugus
AGATCTTACTGTTTTACATTAATAATTTAATTCCACTTGGTGAGATTACACAATCCATAATATTACAATCTTTCTACATTATTAATACTTATTTAATGCTCCAACATATGTAGTATTTGATAAACAATATTCTAAAAGAATATTTCAGCTGCTAGGTGTACTTGTCTTAAAAAATAAAATTGGGTCACGGTGTTTGATAATATTATTAAAGGTCTACATTTTTTTCCTGATTTTTTTCTTTAATATATCTATCAATTATTAAAGATATATGATAAACTTTTAAACTATGCTTATGGATTTCTCTGTCCATTCATTTCTTCATTTCTTTCTGTCAATTTACATTCTGTGTTTATGATCACATGTCTTCCAATGAGTAAATTCTACTATCATTATGAGATGATCTACCTTATTTCTTGTAATAGTCTTTGCCTCAGAGTATTTTCTTTAATATTATAAGCGCACTAGATTTCACAGTCTTACTATTTACATGGCATACATATTTCATCCTTATGCTTCCATCTTATCTGTGCATTTATATTTAACCTGAATTATTTAAGTAGCATATGTTGGTGCCAAGCTTTTTAATCAATTCTGACAAGCTCTACCTTTTACTTAGAGAGTTCAATTTATTGATATTTAATGTAATCAGAAACATGATTAGGTTTAGTCTTACATTTAGCTATCTTTTTACCTTCTTTGAGTTAATGCAAAATTTAAAAATAATATATATTTAGTCCCCTTTTTATATTGTTTGTCAGTGTTTGATCTAGAGAGGGCAATATGCACTCCAATAGAATTTGCCTTCCTAAATATCCTCTGTGTTCTGCCTGTCCCTCCCTTATAACACCTGTAGTCATTGATCTTTTTACCGTGTTTATATAGTTTTCCCTTTCCCAGAATGTCATACAGATGGATCATACAGTGTATAGGCCTTTCAGATTTGCTCATTTCACTTAAATATATATTTATGTTTTCTCCATATATTTTTATGGCTGGATAGCGCATTTCTTTTAGGTGCCAAACAAGATTCCATTATCTGGCTGTATCACAGTTTATTTATCCAGTCACCCACAGAACAGCATTGTTGCTTTCAAGGTTTGGCGATTATGAATAGAGCTGCTATAATTATCTGTGTTGTTTCTGTGTGAATATAAGTTTTAAATTCATCTGGGTAAATACCAAGGAGTATAATTGCTGGATCATATAATAAAAGTACATTTAGTTTTGTAAGGACTGCCAAGCTGTCTTTCAAAGTAATTGTGCATTTGGTTTTTGGATTTTGGCTATTTTAACAAATATATAGTAGTATTGCATTGTTGGTTTAATTGCAATTTTCAAATGACATATGATGTTGAATATTCTTTCATATTGTTATTTGTCATCTGGATGTATTCTTTGGTGGGCTGTCTATTCAGTTCTTTGTCCACTTTTTAATCAGGTGGTTTATTTTTTTATTGTTGAGTTTATTTTAGATAAGAATTTTTTCTCTTTATTTTCCATTACCATTTATCTCCCCTATACCCTCTTCCACTTCCCCTCTCCCTTGCTCCTCTCACTCCCCCACCCCCACACCCACCCATAATCACCTCACAGTTGTGCCTGTCCATGAGTTCCTTTTTTTTCTTATTTGCTCAATGCCCTGACCACTCTCCACATCCACCCACCAGAGCTGTTTGCATTCTCTCTATCTATGTCTCTACTTTGCTTGTTAGCTCAGTTTGTTCATTAAAATCCACATATGAGTGAAGTCATAAGTAATGAATTTTTATTAGATATGTTTTTTTCAAATATTTTCTCCCAATCTGTGGCTTGTCTTCTATTCTCTTCACATTGTCTTTCATAGACAGAAGTTTTAAATTCTAATGTAGCCCAACTTGTCAATTATTTCTTGTTTGAATCATTCCTTGGGTGTTGTATCTAAATAGTCTTTGGTATAACCAACATCATCAAGGTTTTTTTCTAAGTTGTCTTCCAGGAGTTTAACAGTTTTATGACTTAAATTTAGGTCCATGATCCATTTTGAGTTCATTTTTGTGAGTGTTGTAAGGTCAGTGTCTAGATTCATTTTTTGAATGTGAATGTTTAGTTGTTCTAGCACCATTTGTTGCAGACTATTTTTTACTTTTCTCCATTATACTGCTTTTAGTCTTTATCAAACATCAATTGACTACATTTATATATGTCTACTAGAGGCCGCGTGCACGAAATTCGTGCACTGGGAGGAAGGGTCCCTCAGCCCGGCCTGCCCCTCTCGCAGTCTGGAACCCCTCGGGGGATGTAGCAGTGCACCGGTGGCAGGCGGCCAGGGAGGAGCCCAAATCGGGGCTGGGCGCCACACTGCTCACACTCATCTTGGCCCGCTGTTCCTGCTGCTGATGAGTCGGGAGAGGCTCCCACCATGGCAGCTGTGCTCAACAGCCATGAGCCCAGATTCTGGCTAAAGGGTGCTCCCCCTTTGGGAGCACAGTAACCTGCATTGAGTGTCTGCCCCCTGGTGGTCAGTGCACATTATAGCAACCCTTCGTTCTGGTTGTGCTGCCTTAAGGGTCGCTTAGGCTTTTGTTATATAGATTTCAGGGCTCTCAGTTTTGTTTCATTGATCTATTTAATAATATCACTAATATCACACTATCTTTTTAATTAACAATTTTTGATAGGTCTTTTGCTTCGCCATATAAACTTTAGAATCAGTTTGTCACTATTCTGATAATAACTTGCTTGTTTTTTTAATTGGGATTGCATTGAACCTATAGATTACATTGGAAAAAACTGACATCTTTGCAATATTATGAATATGGAATATCTCTTTATTTATTTTTTATATCTTTCAACAGAAATTTGTAGTTTTCCTTATATAAATTTATATATATTTTATTACATTTATACCTAAGTATTTTCTTTTTTGAGTGCTAATGTAAATGGTATTGTTTTTAATTTCAAATACACTTGTTCATTGCTAGTATAAAGGAAAACAATATACTTTTGAATATTAAATTTGTATCCTGTAATCATCCTATAATCATTTTTTAGTTTCTGAGGGTTTTTTTTTTTTTTTGGTCACCTCATGTATTCCATACATGGATGATCATTTTCCTTCCCATTTTATTTCATTTGTCTTATTGCATTAGTTAGGATGCAATGAAACCCAGTATAATGTTAAAAAGTAGTGGTGAGAGGAGACATCCTTGCCTTGTTCCTGATCTTTGTAGAAAAGCTTTGAGTTTCTCACCATTAAGTATGATGTTAACTGTAGGGTTTTTGTAAATGATGTTTATCAATATGAGGAAGTTCCCTTCTATCTCTAGTGTGTGCAAAATGTTTTCTCCATGATTAGGTATTAGATTTAATAATGCTTTTTCTGCATCTATTGATAAGCTTATGTGATTTTTCTTGTTTAGCCAATTGATGTGATGAATTACATTAGTTGATTTTCAAATGTTGAGCCAGTCTTGAATACCTGGAATAAAATCCACTTGATCATGGTGTATAATTGTTTTTACACATTATTCGATTTTATAATTTGTGGAGGAATTTTTTTTAAAAAAACCACATATTTTTATTGATTTCAGAGAGAAAGGGAGCGAGAGATAGAAACATCAATGATGAGAGAGAATCATTGATTTGCTGCCTCCTGCATGCCCCCTACTGGGGATCAAGCCTGCAAGTGTGACCTCCTGGTTCATAGGTCAATGCTCAACCACTCAGCCACACTAGCCAGGCTTTTAGAGGATTTTTGTATCTGTGTATCTGTGTTTCTGGTCTGTATCTGTGTGTGTGTGTGTGTGTGTGGTCTTTGTCTGGTTTTGGTATTAGGGTAAGGTTAGACATATAGAATATGTGAAGAAAAATTTCTATCACGTGAAAGAGATTTTAGAGAATTGCTATAATTTTTTCCTTAAGTGTTTGATAAATTTAAGTAGTTAACCCATCTGGGCATAGTGCTTTATGTTTTACAAGGTGATTAATTATTAATGCAATTTCTCTATAGATATAGGCTTGTATGCAGTGTCTAATCCTGTTAGAGTTTTGGCAAACTGTCTTTTGAGGAATTGATCTGTTTCCTCTATATCATAAAATTTCTGAGCATAGAGTTATTCATAATATTATTTTATTATCCTTTTAATGTCCATGGGATATTTTGTGATGTCCCCTCTTTCGTTTGTCTTCTCTCTTTAGCTCTTAATTAGCCTTGCTAGAGACTTAACAATTTTATTTCTCTTTTCAAAGAATCAATTTTGTTGATTTTCTCTATTGATTTCCTATATTCAGTTTCATTGACTTCTGCTCTAATATTTATTATTTTTTCTTCTGCTTACTTTATATTTAATTTGCTCTTACTTTTAGTTTCCTAAGGTGAACGTTAGGCTTGATTTTCAATCTTTTATTTTCCATTCTAATATATACATTCAGTGCTATAAATTTCCATTTAAGCACTACTTTCACTACTTCCCACAAGCTTTATGTTGTATTTTTGTTTTCATTTATTTAAATGTATTTAAAATATTCTCTGGAGATTTCTTCTTTGACCCATATGTTACTTAAAAGCATGTTTAATCTCAATGTATTTGGGATTTTCCAGTTATTTTTTTGATATTGGTTTCTACTTTAATTTCATTATGGTTTGAGAACAGACATTAAATTATTTTTTACTTTGTTAACATGTGTTTTATGATGCAGAATGTGGTGTATCTTGGTGAGTGTTACATGATAATTTGAGCAGAATGTGTATTCTGTTGTTGCTGAGTGAAGTAGTCTATAGTTGTCAATTATATCCACTTGGTGTTGTTGAGGCAAACTATATTATGACTGATTTTCTGCTTGTTGAAACTGTCCATTTCTGATACAAAGGCGTTAAACTCTACAACAATAATAGTGGATTTATCTATATCTCCTTGCAGTTCTATCAGGTTTTTTTCTCACATATTTTGACACTGGTGTAAGGTGTATACCTATTAAAGATTGTTGTCTTCTTTGAGAATGAATCCCTTTATCATTATTTAATGCCCTATTTATCCCTAATAACCATCCTTGCACTGAAGTTTGAACTGTCTACAGTTAGTATAGATAGTCCCACTGTCTTTTGATTACGGTCAGTGTACTATATCTTTTCCCGTCCTTTTACCTTTAATCTATATGTATCTGTATAGTTAAAGTGGGTTTATCTTTGACAACATATTATATTTGGATCTTCTTTTCTGATCCACTCTTTTACTTAGTATATTTAAGCCATTGATGTTTAAAGTGAATATTGAGATAATTAGAAAATCAACCATATTTGTTACTGTTTTTTATTTATCACCCTTATTCTTTGTTCTTATTTTTGTGTTCCACACTTTTTTCTTTCTTTTGTGAATTTAATTGAGGATTTTATATGATATAAATTTTCCTCCTTTCTTAGTATATCTTATTTTACTCTTTTTTAGTAATTGCCTTAGAGTTTAAAATGTACATTTATAAGCAATCCAACTATAAAACTGATTTGGGGTACCTTTTTACTTTTAAAAGTTATTTTCTCTGACTGCCTCAAATAGAAGGTTTAATGACTATAACTTGCCTCTATAATATAAAAATAAATTTGGCTCAAAATAATATTTTCAAATTCATAAACATATTAGGGAGGTTAAGGAAAAGGCAACATGAGAGGTAGAAATTTAGCAGGGAACACTTGTGAAACACCTGTATGCACTCATAATTTTGCAAAAATGATGGAATTGTTTAAGATATAATAAAATGTTGTCCAACTTGTGTCTCACTTGTCTTACAATCTTAAAGAAGCAGCCAAAAAATATATGAACATATGGGGCTTCCAAAATGTGAGGAAGTTGGCTTATTCACTCACTTGGCAAATGATTATTGAGAGCCTAATAGTATAAGAAGTACTTTTCTTATAGTCATTATAATTTAAGTATAAAATCATTTATCTAAATATGTTCAGTTTTTTAATTTAAAAATGGACAAGAGATGAAAGGAGAGAGAGAGAGAGAGAGAGAGAGAGAGAGAGAGAGAGAGAGAGAGAGAGAGTTGGGGTGGAGGAAGGGGGAAGCATTGCTCAAAATTACAAAATAAATAAGCCATAGAAGAAGAATGAGGAGAAGGGTAGAGGAGAAACTTTGAAGTTAGGGTCTAGCAATCTGTGTTTTAATTGATCCCCAGTATGATTCTCATGTATGTGAAAGTTTGAGAAAGATTGATTAAAATTAAGGAGAAAACAAAATAGATATCTCAGTGGATAGAGCGTCAGCCTGCGGACTGAAGGGTCCCAGGTTCGATTCCGGTCAAGGGCATGTACCTTGGTTGCGGGCACATACCCAGTAGGGAGTGTGCAGGAGGCAGCTGATCAATGTTTCTCTCTCATCGATGTTTCTAACTCTCTATCCCTCTCCCTTCCTCTCTGTAAAAAATCAATAAAATATATTTAAAAAAAAGACTACAGTTAAAAAAAATTAAGGAGAAAACAAAATAGATATGTTGGCAAATTTAGATGATTTGCTAACTTTGACAAGAGAACATTAAAGTAATGAAGGAAAATGACAACTGGAAAAAATAAAAATTACATGCTTCAGGTCCCTGTGTATAAAAAACACACAAAAAACACCTTGCTTTTTTTAAGATAAAAGAATAAATAAGAATGTTGATATATATATATATATATAAATATATATATATATATTTATATATATATGAAAATTTTAATTGTAATAAATGATCACATAAAGAAGAAGGGTAGAAAAAGAATGGAGAACAATTTATTAACCACATGCTATGTACCAGACATTCACATTCATTATCCCTTTAATCTTCACAACCCTGTAGTCAATGGATGAGGACAGTGATACCTGCTCACCCCACCTTATGGTACCTCCGCATACAACCTTATGGGGATTCCATATACATGGACTTTTATACCATCATCTGAATTTCAAATGTACTCATGATTATCTAATAGCTTATCTGTGGAAAGAAAATATTACAGAATGCCTTTCAAGATATCATGCTATAAATTGGGGATGCTCATTATTAGTATTAAAGTGAAATCCCATATAGCATTATTTGAAATAGCCTAAATTTGGATTTTAGTGCTTAGTCATTATTTCCAGTCTCCAGCAGGTTGATATAGGTCATTTCATTAATGCATAATAATACAACTCCCACATTTGTTCCACACTTGATTACTTTAGACTCATTTAGAGTGTGATGGTGGGATTTGCTGTGCTTAAAATTTCCTTGGCAGCAAGTCATAAAAACTCAGTGTAAATTAATTAAAATGAAAGGAGAATCCACTGAAAGATCATGAACAAACCCAGATGACTCAGGTAGGTGGAAAAAGCAGAAGCAAACCCTGAGCCAAGGAGTTGGGTACAAGTAATTTATGGAAAAACACTTCCAAGAGAAACCAATTAGGAGGTGGGGAAAGAACAGGGGCGCAGTTCATCAAAAGTGTGATTTCACGTGAAGCCCAGATTCAGACTGGTCCTTCAGGAAGCTGTGACGTGTAAATTCTTCCTCAGAATTTGTTCCCCATCTATGAAAAGATTTGAGCTTTTGTATCCTCCCATCATTCAGGCTTTGACTATACCAGGCATCATGTGCTTTAACTGTGTTTTCCTCAAGCTATCCAAATGGTCAGGCGTCTCCAAGGACCAAAGATAATTCTCTGAAGAAGGGTGCAAGTGTGAGCAATTAAGAGCAAAGCACAAGAAGTTGGGAGCTGAGCCGACAGAATTGGTCACAAAAGGATCTGAGTGGAAACCAATAGTGTCTGCTAAAGTGACGTGTGCAGCTGAGCCTTAGAACAATTGTCACTTGCTGACTGGTTGTTTTGAGTGTGTCTCCCATTTCTACCCTGTGTGCTGGATTCCTTATTCCCTGCTTATAGAATACCTTTTTTTTCTACAGCATGGCAAACATTACTGCTGTGTTTTATATCTTGCAGGTTCAGTTGATGGAGAAAGACAAACTCTATTAATTCCAAGACCAGAAATCCCAAGAGAGGATACAGTGACCTTATTTTTCAGCTGCCCATCTTTGACTCACCTTGTTCAACTGAAGGTCAAGCGGTGGGGTGATGTGTAAGAATATGCCAACTCCCTAGAGGGTGGCTAGAGCACATGTGAGCAGAGGTAGTTCCCAGAAGAAAGGGTTGATGCTGAGCAGTTGGTCCTATGGTTCTAAACTCCACTACCCAGTGTAAACGATGTAGACTCCATATGCTGAGTGGGACCTCTTCCTACTTAGCTCCTTTTTGATACTTAAATTGAGAGAGAAAACACAATTAAAATTAAAATAAAGACTTAATTTCAGAAGTAATAGCATTGTAAATGTAAGTAAGGGGAAAGAAGGCAAAATTTGAATCTATATAATGCTACAGAATACAAAGGATAATTACAATTTTTATTATCTCAAAATAATACACGTGTATATACATGCCCTGTAGATATTAATATTTTCGAAAATATCCCCTCACTTGGTTTTGAAATATTTTACTTTCTGGCATGTGAAATGGCTTGTTAAATAATTATGCATGCCTGTTTGCATGCTTAATTATCAATACAAAATTTTAAAAAGCTCATTTTTTATTCTCTCAGCGGAAAGCAATGGTTCAAATTGCTTTTACTATAAGAAAGTAATGAAATGTAATTTCCACTCCAATGAAAAATAAACAGTGTCTTTCAAAGGCATATATATTTTGTTACTGAGAGAATACTGTCACATTTTTATGGTAACTTAAATTCCTCTCGTAAAGTTTTAATATTTGTAAAATTTGAAGGCTAGAACTCTTTGAAACTAAACTTGTTTATTCTGTACTATTCTAAGCAAAACCCATCATTTAAACCATGCCCAGACAGTGACTGACAATTCAAATTGCCTTTCATAACTTATATCACTTGCAAAATAGGAATAAAATCAGAAACATATTTTGCAAAATGAGGAATGTTTTCATTATAATGTTCTTCCCTATGGCACTTCAAAAAAGAAAACCAAGCATTTCTGCACTTTAATATGAAGCATTACAAATAATAAATGACATACAATAGCTAGTAGACTCTATTCTATATGAATATTATATGCAATGAATTAATAATACATCACCTATATTATATCATGAATTAAACAGAAGGAGGTAGCTCTCTATGGATACAAGTCTGTCTAAGTGCATGGTTTTGTGTGTTTCCAAAGTTTGGTCAAGTGGCCAAGTCTGCTTATGATTATGCATATTATTACTTGATTTACATAGCAAATGTCTTCTTAAGACACTGTTATGCTTCAATGCTTATAAGATGTAACTTAATTATTTCTTACTAGAGACCTGGTGCAGGAAAATTCGTGCACTCGGGGGGGTGTGAGGGGATGGTCCTTCAGCCCGGCCTATGTCCTCTTGCAGTCCAGGAACCCTTGGGGGATGTACACCTGCCAGCTTAGGCCTGCTCCCTGGGGGATCGGGCTTAAGCTGGCAGTCAGATATCCTTCTGGCAGCCTAGGAGCCCTTGGGGGATGTCCGACTGCTGGGGCGTGGGCCTAAGCCGCAGTTGGACATCATTAGCACTGCCACTGAGGTGGGAGAGGCTCCCGCTACCACCACTGTGCTCGCAGCCATCAGCCCAGCTTGTGGCTGAGCAGAACTTCCCCTGTAGGAGCGCACTGACCACCAGGGGGCAGCTCCTGCATTGAGTGTCTGCCCCCTGGTGGTCAGTGCGTGTCATAGCGACCAGTCGTTCCACCATTAGGGTCAATTTGCATATTACACTTTTATTATATAGGATTAGAGATAGCCTCATAACCACAAACATGTCTTCTAACTAAAGTTCAGGAAAACCAATGACTTGAGTCTGTGGATTTCTGTGAAACAATCCAATGAACAACCAATAGGTTTTCTTTTCTTTTTTCTTTTTTCTTTTTCAAATATATTTTTATTAATTTCAGAGAGGAAGAGAGGGGGAGAGAGAGATAGAAACATCAGTGATGAGAGAGAATCATTGATCGGCTGCCTCCTACTTGCCCCACATTGGGGATCAAGTCCACAACCAGAGCATGTGCCCTGATGGGGAATTGAACTGTGACCTCCTGATTCATAGGTAGATAGATGCTTAACAACTGAGCCACACTCGCTGGGCAATAGGTTTTCTTTTATATAAACTTTATTTTTTAGAACAGTTTTAGAAATACAGAAAATTGCAGAGAGTCTCCATATATCCTGTACCCTGGTTCCTCTATTCTTAGACTTATTACCTAAGTTTTTCCAAGTAATATTCTTTTCTCAGATATAGAACTAACTTTCAATCCTGGGGGTTACAGGTCTAGGTTTTCTCTCAGCCTTTTCCTGTTTTTTTCCGTACCTCAGTGGTTGTGAATTATTCTTCTATGTCAACACTTAGAAACTCACGTCTAACATTTATTAAGATCCAATATACTTTATATTTAGTAATTGATTAAGAATCAAAAATCCCATTTGAGAAATTGGGGATCTGAAGTGCAGTAGAAACTTCTGATAAGTACAACTGGAAGGGTTTCTTTTTTTATTTATTTCACATTTATGTTCTTTCCACTACACCAGTGGTTCTCAACCTTGGCTGCACATTAGAATCACCTGGGAATCTTTTTAAAATCCCGATTTCTGGGCCTCATCCTCCAGAAATTCTGTTTCTTTGTTACTAATGTTGTGGCCCTACCCCATAACAAAGAAACAGAATTTCCGGAGGATGGAGCCCAGAAATCAGGATTTTAAAAAGATTCCCAGGTGATTCTAATGTGCAGCCAAGGTAGAGAACCACTGCACTACACCATGGTGCTTCAGGCATTTTTATATATTCTATACTGTGACTCTTACTATACCATAGATCAGTAGTTCTCAACCTTCCTAATGCCGCGACCCTTTAATACAGTTCCTCATGTTGTGGTGACCCCCAACCATAAAATTATTTTCGTTGCTACTTCATAACTGTAATTTTGCTACTGTTATGAATTGTAATGTAAATATCTGATATGCAGGATGTATTTTCATTGTTACAAATTGAACGTAATTAAAGCATAGTGATTAATCACAGAAACAATATGTAATTATATATGTGTTTTCCGATGGTCTTAGGCGACCCCTGTGAAAGGGTCATTCGACCCCCAAAGGGGTTGCGACCCACAGGTTGAGAACCGCTGCCATAGATTGTCGCTATTGCTAGAACAAAGAAGTGCTGACATTATAAAATGGAAATGAATGTTCACTTTAGAGATACTACCTATATAAAAGTACCAATCCTGGCACTGACCCATTTAGTAATATATTTGGCTACTTATTTAACCTCTCTTATTGTAAGCCTGTTTTTTTCTTACCTTAACACCTCATTCTTTAAATGGAAGTTGAAAATATTTTAATAAAGGTCAGATAATAAATATTGTAGGCTTTTAAGGGCAGATGATCTTTCTCACAATCCCTGAACTCTGCCATATGAGCAGAAAAGCAGCCATAGAAAACATGTTAGCAAACAGAGGGAATTTTGTGCCAATAAAATCTTTTTTACTGAAATAGATTATGGGCTGAATGTGGTTCATTGGCCATAGTTTGCCTAACCCTGCATTAAACAATGGTGTTGGACTAAATTAATTTTAAAATTCCATTTTATAGCCTATTCTCTTTACTCAAAAAGAAATATGAATAATGGACATGATTTTAAATCAATCTGCCATATTTCAGCAGAATGGATACGTAGACTATATTATCTAAAATGTCGCTCTGTGTAGAGTACTTAAGAGTAAGTTCTCTGGATTCAGAACTGCCTGGGTTGAAATCATAGATCCTTGACTTATGAGTCATGTAAGCATTAGAAAGTACTTTAACTCTCAGTTTTCTCAAAACTCAGTAGGGAATTAAGGCAGTTTTTGTTTGTTTGTTTTTTTAAAGCCTGTAGATCCTTTGGCACTTCTTCCATTGAGAATTATGGTCTATGTCTCTTACTCTTGACTTTGACCTCCCTTTATGATGCACTTGTGTTCCATAGACTGCAGTAAACATATTGCTTCATAGGCCAAGGCTGAGTCAGAAAAGGCCATAGAGTCTCCATCTGCTTTTCTCTTGTGCCCTGAGGGAAGCCAGCCCACAGGTGCAAATACCAACTACCCTGAGATCCACATTCACTCCTGTCAACATCAGACCCAGCTGTTCTCCCAGCCAACAGCCAGTATCTACTGTCAGCTGTGTTGGAAATCCAGTCAGTTCAGGTAGCAGATGACTGTAGCCACAACTGTTATCTAACTATAATGCATGCAACTCTTCAAGCAAGATTTGCCCTAGTGAGCCCTTACCAAATCCCTACCCACAAAATTGTAAACAAAATATAATATTTTTTTCATGAAAGAGCAGAAACCAAAAGAGATGTGATAGAAGTAATATTCCCTCTTATGCTTGTTATACAAACTCAATGAGCGAATATGTGTAAAAGTACTTAGAACAATACCTGAGTAAGTATTGTATAGAGTAAGCACTTGTGAAAAATGCTAGCTATTATTAATATACTGGTCAATTTCAGCTTCCTAATAGAATGGGAAGCAGTGAATTTTGAGGATAAAATTTAAAACAATAAAAATCACTAAAGTAATGAGAAATATGTAATGGAGTGACTTATCCATCAGGCACAGTGCCTCAAGCCCATGATACTTTTAGGGACATGCAAAAATGTTTTAATTTTAATTTCTTTTAATATCAGAAAGAAAAAAATTTAATAATAGTGAATGCACGATAATCAGTGCAGTCTGGATTACATTATTCCTTCTACCAATGTGGTCATAACATTTAAAATATTTTTTACAAAGGAAGGAGCCTACAAAGGCAAGAGTCCCCAGAGTTCACAAAAATCATAATATGTCTCTGAATATGCATAGATCAATCTAAGTTTACAGTGCTCCCTTAGAGTGTCTGGCCCTGATGTTACTCTGAAAGTTTTGCTTGTAAATGTGTAATTTTTTTAAAAAACTCATCTACCTCTTTAGGTCTTTCTTCAGTACCTCATTAAGCTAACCCTTTGTTATGGTAATTCATAAGTGCAAGCTAAACTGAAATTCTTATTGATTAAAAGTCAAATTCTGATCAAGTGAGAAAGGATAAGAATGGACCCGAGGAGCAGCATTTAGGGTTAATAATATATCATTGTTAAAAAATGTCATATTTGTTGGTGTCACAACCTAAACCTACACTTAATTTTGTGCTTAGGATCAGGTTCACTGAAAGTAGATGCATCTCTAAAGCTACCAGGTAAGATGGTCTCTTAGAACTATTAGAAGTTTATCTTTTCATTGGCTCAGGTATATTTGGACATGCAGAGATTTCAAAGTTTGAAAATATCTTTTAATCTATTCTGCGTGAGAGACAATGTCAAGAAATAAGAAAATAAGTCACAGACTTATCTCACAAAACACAATATTTTCAAAAGACACATCCAATAAATGATTACTCAAAATATAAAAAACTCAACAATAAGAAAATAGATGATCCAATGAAAAAGTGAGCTAAAGACATTCACAGACACTTCATTTAAGCAAATAAGCATATGAAAAGTGCTCAGTAGCATATGTCTCCAAGGAAATGCAAATTAAAACAACAGTGAGATAACACTACACACCTATTAAAAAATCTGGAACACTGACAACACCAAATGGTGATACGGATGCAGAATAACAGGAACTCTCATTCATTGGTGGTGGGGATGCCTCATAGTACAGCCACTTCAGAAAACAGTTGCGCAGTTTTGTACAAAACATGTTTTCACCATATGAACCAGCAATCATGCTGCTTGGTGTTTACCCAGAGGAGTTGAAAATTTATGTCCATACAAAAACCTACACATGGATGTTTATAGCCACTTTCATAATTGCCAAAGCCTGGAAGTAACCAAGATGTCCTTCAGTAAGTGAATAGATAAATAAACTGTGGTACCTCCCGAAAATGGGATATCATTAAGTACTAAAAAGAAAGGAGCTATGCAGCCATGAAAAGACATGAAGGAAAAGTAAATGCATGCTATTAAGTGGAAAAAAAACTAATCTGAAAAGGCTACATACTGTATGATTCTAACTAAAGGACATTCTGGAAGAGCAAAACTACAGAGACAAGAAAAAGATAAGTGGTTACTAGAACTGAGCAGGAGGAGATGAATAGGTCGAGCACAGAGGGTATTTAGGGCGTTGAAAATACTGTATGTGAGACCATAATAATGGACTTATGCCATTATACATTTGTCCAAACCCAATGTACAACACTAAGAGTGAACTATAATGCAAACTGTGCATTTTGGGGTGATTTTAAAGTACCAATGTAGGTTCATTTATTGTAACAAATGTACAGCTCTGATGGGGGATGTTGACTATGGGTGAGGCAATGCATGTTTGGGGGTAAGGGTGCATGGGATATCTCGGGACCTTTTCCTCAATTTTGCTGTGAACCTAAAAATGTCTTAATTTAAAAAAAACTCTTTTAAAACGGCAAAATATATTTCGACCATTTTTGGTATATTTAGTCTGCAATTTATGTAAAAGTATATTCCTCTCTCATTTTGTTGACATTGTACGTGGCATCAGCTTTTACAAAACACCTTTAGATTGTTAAGTGAGCTCTAGGATCCCTTTTTTTTAGTAGAATGAAGTGTTGCCAATCATTTGTCTATTCTTCTGGGTTGACCTTAAGTTAATTCTAAAAAGAAAGGTAATTGGGATCCTTGAAAGCACTCAGTACATCCATTTATTAAGCATAGGTAAAGGTGAAAAAATATCCCCAAATGTTATTTTTAAATCAGACCATTCCAGCTAATTGATGTAACATTGGCCAAAGTAACATGTATCTGAGAAGTCTGGGCGAGAATCCTGATTTAGAACTCTCCAAAAATAAACTACAACCTGCTTTAGTTAACCTCAGTTATTGCTGTTAAAATGTCTTCATGTATAGGGCACTTACACTATTGTTGTGAGAAAATATTCAAAGCAGTCCTTGCCAATGTCCTTATAAAGTAGTTTGTGAAGAAAGGGCCTGCATTGATGTGGCGACACGTGCATGAAAGTTCACTAGGCTGACAAGAGGATCAGGTTCGCATTCCAATTCTACAACTTAATAATTGAAGAACTGTTACCAAATATTTTATCTCCCTGAGCTTTACTGTCTTTGCTAAATTAAAATAATTAAGCCTGCCCCATCTGTTGTAACATGTGTTTATTTGGGGAAAGGAGGAGATATCACACATGAAACATTTAAATGGTAATGCAACAGAGCAGGCTTGGTAATTGTGGTAATAATAGCAGTAGTTTTAGTAGCAAGAAATAAGGTATAAACATCTGACTGACAGCATGTTATAGAAAATTTGTAATGTGAAAGAAACCTTACAGGTATGTCTCTACATTCAAAAGTAACATTATTAAGCATGTGCTGCAAACAGAAACGATACGGGCCCCAGGAATGCAAAAATTAATAGGAAATGACTCATATTTAAAGAGCTTTTACTCTAGAAAAGAATATACCTAGAAAGTTCCTATAAGAATTTCAGTGTAGGACACAAATTTCCATATTATTAGATTTCATAAATTAATATTCTAAAATTAGGGTGGGGCTCAGAGTTTAACTTCATTTTTAAGGATATTTAAAATTTTGTCATCATTACATACGAAAAAGAAAATTTTAAGATCTCCAGGGAGGAACATCATTACCGCAAAACAAAAGATGATCTTTGCCATGATAAACTATTTTAGTTTAGCAACATATACTCAGTCATTGATTGCATACCTTGAAGTCTGGAAAAGCAAAAGAAGTTAAAGTACAGCAAAATTATATAAAGAGACATGGTCAATTTATTTAATAAAGTTTGCATAAGCATATGTCTTTTTATTGATTTGAGAGAGAGAGAAGAAGGGGATGGGAGAGAGAGAGAGGGGGAGGAAAGGAGAGAGAGAGAAAAAGAGAGAGAGAGAGAGAGAGAGAGAGAGAGACATCAATTTGTTGTTGTTCCACCCATTCATGTACTTATTGGTTGCTTCTTGTATGTGCCCTAACTGAAGATGGAACCCACAACCTTGACACATCAGAATGATGCTCTAACCAATTGAGCTACCTGGCCAGAACCAACAGGCATATTTTAAGAAAGGCTTCACAGAGCGGTTACTCACAAGCTGAGTCCTAAAATATGAAAGATAGTAGAGGATGAATTAAATGTAGAAATGTATAAACTGAATAGCGTAGTCATTAAGATTTGGCTTTTGTGTCAGGAATTAGGTTAAATACTGACTCTGCTCTTTAAGATTGGGTAAGTCATTCAACCGCTTAAACATGTGATTACATAAGAAAATTCATGTAGAAAGCTTAGCATATCTACAGCAATACAAAGTGCCAAAATATTGTTAATAGTTCTTGTTATCATTACTTTTATTAGTTATTTTATGTCATTTAAATGAAATATGCAACAAAATGTATGAAAGACTGAATTTCTAATTAGGTATGCTCCAGAACATAGAGCATATTTTATGTCCTATTAAAGTATGGGAGATCCAACCTGCATTCTGTTCTTAGAAAGCTCTTTTTGATGTCACTGTAGAGAACAGATTGCAAGAAGCCAGCACTGCAGCACAAATACTAGTTTGGAGCCTGTTGCAATAGTCCCAGTGACAGTGCGATGGTGTCCTATGGCGGAAGTGGCTATGAAAAGAAGATAATGATAAGGATCGTAGGGTATTTAGGAAACAGTGAATGTGGGGAATCAGCATGTATTGGGGTGTTTGTGAAGGAGACGGAGAGTTTAAGTTGCACCCAGATTTGTAATTCAGTCATTCCATATACATTGATATAAACATTTCTAGATATTCAGAATGAACCCATTGGGGTGTACTGAGAATGAATTTTGAAAAGTACAACTCACTCCTTTGATCTCTGATATTCAAAGCAACAACTTGTGGTGACTGAACTAGTCCACAGGGTGGTAGAAATTAGGTCTAAAATGTCTATGTGACCCCTCCGTGAAATTAAAATGTCAGGTGGCAAAAACATGCAGTACTTGCATTGTATCCCAAAGTCTTAAAGGAGAGGATATTGGCTTAGTCAACAATTGTTATGTGAAGTTTATTGATCTAAATGGATGGTTTTGTAATAAGGCCAACCTCTGTCAAAAATAAATGCAAGCACTGCTCAAAGTAAAATGCTAGGAGAACTCACTGACAGGGGGAAATATGCTAAAAGGCAGATTTAGTTAAGAAAATGATGAATAGAAGCTTCAAGTTCTGGTCTGGAAAATAACTTTTTAGCTTTGCAGATAGCAATGTTAACTGTAAAAAAGAAAAGGTCTTTGAATTTAAACTTGACTTTTATGTAATATTTTATGTTTGTCCATTCAAGCAATGAATTATAGCTTTAGTAATAGAATAAAAATACTGAAATAAAGATATCCTAGCTATTCATTGGGCTGTCCATATAATATTACTGTCAGGCAGGTCAGTGGTAATATTGACATCATAATACACAATATATGATACAACAAGCTTAACCTATCTTATCTTAAAAACATGACTGGGAGCCTAAGCTTAAAAAGTTAACTGAATTCTCAGTTCCTAAAGTAATTCCAAAACTCACTTCACAGTTAAAGATTTCTAAAATTCCTGAAAATTACATTTTTTTGATCCATATGTATCCCAATTATATCATTGACTGAACAGGTTATTGATCTGGGGAAGGGAATAACTCTGCATTGGCACTATTTTAAGCTCAATAGCCTTCTCAGGATTCCACAGAATAAGGAAGGATTCTAATTCCCTTGTATTAATTAGTATCCAGAAGAGTTATCTGAGTTTAACAAAATATTTGTTCTGGCATTTCAACCAAATAGAAGTGAACCAATACTCTGCATATACCTGGATGTAGGTGTAGTATATCTTTCAATGGACAAGGAGGGACTCTGCCTTCTTATGCCCACGCAATTGACAAAGCTATTAAATCTGTTTTTAAGTAGGAAACTATCACTTGAAGGGTAAAATGACTTAGATGAATTGGCAGTTTCAAGTCCTCAGCTTATTTTTAATTAGGTTCTGCTTTTTTGTTTTGAGTTGTAAAAGTTGCTTATATATTCTGGATATTAACCCCTTACCAGATACATGATTTGCAAATATTTTCTTCCATTGACCACAGATTTTTAAGCAACCTGAAATCTCCTTTTTTTTCACATTATACATCCCCAGGGGCTATCACACATTGCACTGTTTATTCCTATGATTTCAACGAATCATGTTTATATTCTTTAATTTATAAGAAATAAAATTGAAAATAAAAACACAAAATATTAACTGATTACCTCTTAGTGGAGAAAATAATCATTTATATTTACAGCTTGTTTTTCTGTATTTTCCAAATTTTTATATTAAAATATAAATTTTTACATCAGAGGGAGGTTAACCCTCCCCATAAATATTCAGTTTGGAGAAAAAATTGCATAAAGAAGTTAAATAGATTTTGAAGTTACTGTGAGACCTCACTTAGTTGTTCTCCCTGTCCAATGTGTGGCACCTCCTTAATATTCCCGAGACTTTAAGTGCCAGATATAATGCTTAGTGTTTTGCATGAATTTGACTTTTCTTCACAACAGGCTTTAATAGCAGGTACTATTATCATAGTACTATTTTATGTGTGTAGAAACTAAGTCTTAATGAGATTAAGTAGAAAACACAAATAATAATTGGAGCTAGGATCAAACGTAGAAATTCCTGTTAGAGAGCTTGCCTCCTACGACTACACTAAACCTTACTGTCTTAAAATAAAATTTGTTCTATTATGCTATCAGTGGTGATCATACTTTTAAAAAATGTAATAAGAGTATTTCTGAGCCAACTCTCAGATTAAACGCTCCTCATCATAAAACAAGCATGTAAAACAGTAAGAGCTAAATGATTGTATCCTTCAAAAGACACACATAAATTACAGTTAAGCAATACATCAATGACATCTCAACTGCATATGCTTAAATAAAAGGAAGCTTTCAACTGATTATCATGTATTTTAAAATAATTTCCTTTTAACTGCAAAAATAATGGTGATTTATAATGTTGAAATAAATATTATAGACAAGTAAAAATAACTCATTCAAATATTTAACAGAAAAGCAAATAAATACAGAGTACCAACACTTTGGTCAAGTTATAGTTTTTTGTAAACAAAAGCAGAAAGGAAATATAAAAGTATATATTGCTATATTTGTCCAAACAACAAAACATACCAATTATTTCTGGAAGGATATTCTTTTCCCTGATACCAATTCCAGCATGTATTTTTCATACAAATTTTAATATAAGGCTCATTAAGCAACATAATTAGCAACTGTTTCCATTTGGACTTTGCAGAGAATAAAGGATTCTTCTGATGGACAGTGTTTATGTTGCCTTTCTGGAAAAATGGAAATGCTTATAATTAAACCTACATACACCGACAGTATTCACACAATGGTCCTAAGTGTTATAATCTAGAAAAATCCAGATGATGTGACACTAAAAACGTAGAGTTTAAATAACTCAGAAGAATGTTTAATATAAGCTTTCCATAAGTATCAATTCCTTTTGTTATTTTTTATTTTTTAAATTTATTTTTCACTTACAGTTTATATTCAATATTATTCTGTATTAGCTTCAGGAGTACAGCATACTGGTTAGACATTCATATACTCCACAGAGTGTTCCCCTCGATATCTCTAGTCAAAATGTCATTGTTAACTTTTAGAGGATTTGAAGAAATCAACTAAATATTCCAAAAGCTGATTACAGTAGAAATATTCCAAAAAGTCAACTTTCCATATTTAACCATCTTAATATTTTATTTTTAACAGTTGATAAAAGTATTACTATTAATGTTATAGAAAAATCATAAATTTAAAACAATATATGCAGGTAATATATTTGATATCCAGTTGTAAATTTAAGATAGAAATAATTTAAAAATTAAGAGAGAAACATTTGTTTCTACACAACAGTGCAGATATTGGCCATTTAAAACAATAGGTCTGAATCTGCATAAGTACATGAACAAACATTACACTGATTTCCAACAGTTACACAAAATAGGAAAGAGATGTTGTGTCCCCAAAATATGTTAGGACAGGTGTTACTAATAAGCTAGCATGACCATAAAAGACTATTACTGTGGCTTCTATAAAATATATTGATAGTATTAAATATTATAACACCATTTTTGCACATGTTATATTAATATCTCCATATCAAATAGTAATAATATTTGAATATCATGGCTACAAAGATCATAAAATAACCCTACATTAACTGTGAGAATTTGGTTCTGGAATACTTCATGGTAGCAAGCTTTTTTGTTGAAGAAATGGAAACTCCATCCTATATAATAAAAGCTCATATGCTAAGTGTCTGGTCATCCGGTTGTCTGTTCAATCAATCAAAGTGTAATATGCTAATGATATTCTAAGGCCGCTCAACCATTCGCTATGATGTGCATTGACCACCAGCGGGCAGATGCTCAGACTGGTAGGTTAGCTTGCTGTTGGGGTCTGGCTGATCAGGACTAAGCAAGATGGGTCCCGTGGTCCCTCCCCGGCTGGCCAACCTCCCATGTCCCTCCCCGGCCCCCATCGTGCACCGGTGGGGTCCCTTGGCCCGGCCTGTGCCCTTTCGCAATCTGGGACCCCTTGGGGGATGTTGGAGAGCCAGTTTCAGTCTGATTCACAGGCTAGGCCAAGGAACCCCACTAGTGCACGAATTTGTGCACCAGGTCTCTAGTACAGTGATGGTGAACCTTTTGAGCTTGGCATGTCAGCATTTTGAAAAACCCTAACTTAACTCTGGTGCCGTGTCACATATAGAAATTTTTTTGATATTTGCAACCATAGTAAAACAAAGACTTATATTTTTGATATTTATTTTATATATTTAAATGCCACTTAACAAAGAAAAATCAACCAAAAATATGAGTTCGCGTGTCACCTCTGACAAGCGTGTCATAGGTTCGCCATCACTGACCTAGAATGTAGAAAACTATAAGTAACATCATTCTTACCTATTAAACAACACTTTCACCCAGAAGATCTGGACAATCAGTAAATTCACAACCCTTCTTGCACTCACCAAGGAGCTAAGATCACAGCCCCATGAACTAACCCAATCTATGAAAAGACAGTCACCTCAGGACAGATGAAGCCCAAAGCATTTTCTTACCTGGGACAAACACTGCTAGACACAAATACAAATTCAGCTAAACTTTTTAACAAATTCCTTTAAGTGGAGTATGGGCTGGTGACAAAATATGAAACCTTGGGAAGGAAGATGCAGACACAAGGAAAATGCATACTCACAGGTTATTCTCAGGGACCTCTTCAAGTGCTCAACAAAAGCACTGGCCACAGTGCTCAGACAGCATCCCCTGTGGTACAGGCCTAGGGGAGCTGACCAGCAGCCACTGAGGAAATCATCTCCACTATCTCTACTATAGAATGAAAGGCTTAAGCTTCTGCAGAAGAGGCACACAAAAAAGAAAGTGAAAAAGAAAAAAGCATTTTACTTTAAAAAATAACTTAATTTTTCATCACCATTTATTCCCTCTATGCCCTCTTCCACCTTCCACCCCCATTTCCCCTCTCCCTGCAATCACCATACTTGTCCATGCCAATGAGTTCTCCCTCTCTCTCCTTTTTTCCCCCTCTTTTTTTTATTCATGAAAACCCATTGTATCTGGGAAAGGAACAGGAAAAAAACACACACCTCTACTCTTAGGTGAGGGGCAGTCATTTATGCTGGGACAAACATATAGCTGCGAGTGCTATAGGATCACAGAATCACTGAGAGGGTGTCCCAACTCCACACACATGTCCCCTCCCCAACAAGTGCCTGCCTAAGACTCAGGCTTATTCAGAAGAGGAAAAGGCCCTGACCAGCTGTCACTCTTCTCCACCAGTGAGTCAGTAAGCACAGGTGATAGCTCTCTACTCTGGGAGAGGGACAAGAACACGGAGAAAGACTGTTTCTGAAGAATAGCACCAAGGTAAGACCTGAAACTGAGAGTGAGGCAGACATTGAGTAAGTGTAGGGAACAAACAGACCCCTATCAACCCCCCTTAAGCATAGAGTAACACTAGAGAAATCTGAAACCGGTGGTACACTGACATAGTCAAACCCAGCTCAACTCTGTGCCAAGAATCAACACCTCCCCTCAACACTCACACACAGCTGTAGCTGGAGACAAGGAAGGTTAGCAGGAGTTAAAATTCTTCTGGTAACCAGAAAGTATACAGAAGTAGTCTTTTACACCTGATTTTTTAGTATGGGAACCTCGTAGTTGAGGTGTGGAAAAACTGCTGTGGTTCTGACAATCTCCAAAGCCGGTAATATATTTTCTTAATGAATATTTATTTTTTGTGTGTGAATTCTACTGAATAAAAAGCAGGGATTGGTTTAAGTGTCATTTTTCCCCTACAAATATATAAAACCTCCTTAGTAAACTTAAAATTATTATCACATTAAATAATGCATATCAGTGTGTTGACTATTTTAAAAACTGATAGATAAATTTAAAAATAAATCCCAATAACACAGGGAAGATTTATATATACTGATCAGGATTCACTTTATTGGACAATGGTCATTCTTATAGAGATCATCTATTTGTGCTGGCTTGACTGATATTTCACTTATACATGAACAATTTTCTCAGGGTTTGTTGAAAGAGATTATTTTGTTGTTGTTGCCTTAGATACACTATCTGAGAAACATAATAAGAATATATAGCAGCTTGCTGGCATACAGGAGAAGTGGGTAGAATACCATTATACTAGTGTAAAACAACAATCAAAAAATTCTCACCCAGTGTAGATCAGTTAGCAGATATCATTTAAACCCTTTCTGTTTTATCATAAAATTAGTATTTATCGTCTTCCCTAGTGACCTACTTCCTACCTTGAAGAGGTCATATAAGTGGGGAAACACACACACAGATACAGAGATAAATACTCATCATCATCATCATATCATCATCATACCATATGGGAAAGCACTGAGGGAGAAATGCACAAGGTGTTTTGAAATCATAAAAATCAAGACAGCTAATCCAACCCTGGGTTGAGAATAAGATAAGAGAGTAAGTTGTTTGAGAATATTTCCTATTCAGGATGTATGTTAAGTTGTGAGTTACGCTCTGAAAAGTGCATATTAGGAAAAAAAAAAGAAAAAATACTAGGTTATTCTCACTTTTCTCAAGTAGACTCCAAAAGAAGGGGAAAGAAAGATGTAAATTCACATGTGCTTTTCTAAGGGTGGTTCATAAGAACAGAAAAATAATATGCTTGCTCCTCACTTTGATTCACGAATTTCGATTCCAGACTGAGATGGACACTGAACTGTATTTAGGCATGAAACATAATTAAAATGGAACTAAATATATCAAATTGTTCCACTCAGGAAAATTAAGTATATATTGATTGTGAAATCTTTTTTATTCCGTGTGCATATGTGCATGTGTGGGCGCATGTGTGTGTATGCATCCAGATATAAATATCTATTTTTTACTAGATTTTCATGTTATTAAAGAGTTTGAAAACCATTGTTTCATCCTTCCTTTGCTTCAGGCTTCAGGCATTGGGGGACCATTTTTTCCCCCAGTAGAGGCTCTTTTTTGAATCAAATATTTTCCACTTGGCAGCAGATGGTAAAATCAGATATGAGGGATTTGGCACCACCACCTTTATGGTCTCCTCTGCTCTGAGATTATGTATTAGCTTTACCAAAATGAAACAAAATAAAATTCCCTGGATTTCAAAGTAGCTTATTAGAAATTATCAACTAATAGTAAAGCGATCTGTTGCTTATTTTGCCTTCATACCCTATGTATATATTTGTTTTGGCTACTTCTCAAATGGAAGACTAGCTCAGAGAAGGCAAATATCTGGTATCTGCTCTGTACAGCTTCATAATGCAATGGTCAAACTGAGGGCATCAAAAAAGCAATATTTTGTATTTTCTGGTTGAGAAATTTCCTTTTTTAAAATCCTCACTCAAGGCAATGTTTTCCATTGATTCTAAAAAAGAAAAAGAAAAAGAGAGAGAGAGAGAGAAAGAGAGAGAGAGAGAGACATCGGGGCGGTCATCGATGTGAGAGAAAAACAGATTGGTTGCCTCCCGCACACAGCCCTGACTGGGGATGGAACCTAGTTATGTTCCCTGATTGGGAGCCCACAACCTGTTGGTGTATGGGATGATGTTCCAACCAACTGAGCCACCTTGGCCAGGGCTGGTTGAGAAATTTCTTAAAATTTTCCCCAGTATAGGCTTATGTTCACAGATAATATATACATGCATTCCCTCCCCCCACCCACCCCCCCCCAAAAAAATTTAATATCCTCAGCAGAGAAAATAAAAACTAAAGGATAAACCAAGTCATTGTTTCTACAAAGAAAACCAAAAAGAATGTTGTTAATAGTTACTGTGTATTGACCTGAGTACATATTCGTATTGTCACCATAATCCTGCAATAATGGGATTATTATTCCTGTTTAAAAGGTGAAGATAGCCAGGCTTAGAAAGTTAAGTAATCAGGACTATGACTCAATAAAAGGATTTTTAGATTTAACTGATTCCAAACCCTTGATGGCATGTTGTCTGTCTACTGATATTTCCTTTTTTAAGCTAAATATTTAAGATGACTGTTTGTTATTAATATCGATGCCTATTAATAAATAAACGTGTTTATGATGTCATATGAATAATTACATTTTTACAGATTTTGTTTTTACATTAAGGGAGTACAATGAAGTCTACTATTCTCTATGCTTTAATCAGGAAAAAAAGCCTGGGTTACTCCCTGAGAAACACTATATAATTAATCCCTTGCCCCAAATACCACACCGTAGACCACTACAGCCAGGCTCGGCAGCTAGTTCCAAGCTCAGGCCAGATCTCCTTGCCCACTGCTTCTGGACCCAGACTCATTGCAGATACCACAGTTCTTGCCTCTTGGATTAGGATTAGATAAGTGCTTCTCCACTGTGTTCTGTTTTTCTAAAATGCAGTAAAAAAGAAAGTAATTTTCCAATAATACAATTTAACCTCCCTCTCTTCTCATGATTGCTTTTTGCTTAACATTTATTGAAGCAAGATGTGCAACTGGAGGAAGAAATACATGCCTTCCTGGCTTTTCTGGTACATCTCTCAGATCCCTTATTTATAATGTGTTAAGTGATGGAAGAGAGATTCCCCAGACTCTTCCCTTTTTATCAGCACAAGTCAATTTCACACTTAATGAAAACTGCTTACTTCCTTCCGTTTTGTAAGTAAGCACTTGCTTTATCTACCTGCCTGAAGCCTACTGCAATTACTTCTTAAATGGATGAAAACTGCTTTTGGACAATTTCGGGTATTTTCCACATAGCTTTTAAGCAATTACGCATAACTCTGCACTTTCTCACACATTGCTAAAATTATACTTGTGTATGTTATATTCCACCAAGTGTGTAAATATGTATGGCACTGCCCTGAAAACACGAGTATCACTGGAAATCAATTTTAAGATTTAAAACAGGAGGAAAGTTACAGTGAATAGGCAGTAAGATTAATGTCTGGATTCCTGTCTTTTCAGTGTCTTTCAAGTAAGATAACACCATCATTTGGATCCTCTTCATCATACTGAATTAGAGTGTAGTTAGAAATAAAAAATGAACTGTTAATAAAACTATTATATATA
>NW_005871187.1:125802-148658 GCF_000147115.1 Myotis lucifugus
ATATATATATATATATATATATATAGGTGCCCCCCCTAGAGGCCCCAATGCACAAAATTCGTGCAAGAGTAGGCCTTCCTCCCCCCCCCCCCCTTGCAGCCCTGGCTTCATCCGGAAGGATGTCCGGTCTAATTAGCATATTACATTTTTATTATTATAGATTTTTTTTTAAATTCAGATTCCATGTGTTCCCACTTGCTAACAAATATGGCTTAATTAATGTCAGTGAGCAAATCATATCTACACTACGCCATTCTACTTACTGTTGAGGATGGGAGTCAATATCAAATTTCCAAAGCCTTTGATTGATCTTTTGTATGCAGAACAGTTAGACCCATCGTCAATGGCTGTATCTTTGCTATTAATTAATCATCACATATGCAAAAAAGAGGTTGTGAGCCAAGAAGAAAATAAATGCTTACATTTTCTTTGTAAGAAAGAACATGGAATTGAGTTCTTGACACAAAGGTATTATGTCAAGGAAACGGAGGCGAGAGAGAAAAAGGTGAAAAGGAGAAAGTGAGAGTAAGGAATTGGAACAACTTGTGAAAAAGAGAAATTCATGCTGAGGGAAACAAGATGAACAAAGGACTTTTAAAAACAACAATGTGGATTTTTTTTAAAGTTTCAGCTATATAATATTGTTTTGTAACTATTATCTTTATAGTTTGAATAAAGTAGCCTTATACAAACCTGTATTTCTTCTTCAGAATTATTGCAGGGCAGAGAGAAGGAACCAACCACAAGAAGTGAACTATAGTAAAATTTAACAATTACTTAGTAACTTGAGAGTAGTAACTAGGAGGCATATAAGCTTTCTGAGAATTCTGGGAGATATGGAGGTAGAGAGATTCTGGGATTTCCCATGTGTCCTATGTGAATTTAAGTAATTTTCACTTAAATAAAATTGAATACATAAATTCTGTGGAACTGTGCATTTCCAGGCCACTCTTGGTTATGTGGATTTAACAATACTTATCACAATACCCAATAGAGTTTGTTGTGCAGTTCAAATAATATATTACGTATGAATCTATGTAGGTCATACACAAATATATTTAAAAAGCCATCCAAATAGCATAAAGACTCATGACTATAGTGAATGCAGAAAAGAAATTAGCAAATACGTTTTTTCACAAAACACATTCTAATCAATAAGTTAAATTTCAGTTTCTTTTCTTGTTTTGTGATGTTAATAATTTTCTAATTAACTTGGAAAAATGTCATATATACAAGAGGGAAAGTACATAGGAAATTTTACACAGAGCTGGCATGAGTTCAAGGAAGCTGTAATAACCACTGTTTTATATTTAAAATCCAAAACAACTTTTAAACATCTCTAGAATCACAGTGATAGCTAAACTAAAATAAATTCATTTTCTGTGACTTAAAACAAGATATCAATCTTTTGCAGCTGCCACTTTGATTGACTGTATGTCTGATTGGATAGACAGGTCATGTACCATGACTTGAAATACACCCTCTTGACAGATCAGTCATCTTTAAAAATGGGTATCAAGAGATCTCAAATGGACCAAAATAATTTCAAATATATGACTTTGTTAATGCACACTTATAGACTAAGTTATATGTTGATGTTATCACAATAAAAATGGTCTTCAAAAATATAATAAGCTTTTAGAAGAAAATATTTAATCTCATAAAAATGCAAGTTAAAGGAGAGAAATTTTTAAATAAATGTTTTGAATTCTCAGTACTATAATCTGAGAATAAGTGTGATTTATATAAAAGAAAGATATCTAACATGCATGATTAAGCTGATAAAGCTTATATATTTATTAGAGTTATTAAGAATAGTATTTTTAAAAAATTAAAGAGGTTAAAATTACTCTAAAACTGATATAAATTATTATGGAACAGACTCGAACTGAAAATTTAAGTCATAGCACTAAGCAGTGAAGATAAAATTATAGTTTAGATTACATTTACACATTTGAACATTTTATGTTCAATGGACTTTCTTGGTATGCTATGAACTTACAATAGTTTTATTGGTTTGTCCTTTCAACTTGTAATAACATTTCTCTATTATGTATACATACAGATTCAATGCTAGATATATAAATACTCAGGATTTAAAATGAAGATTTTCAACCTCCCCATCTTGTCACCTCAGACTAATGAACAATAATAACTGTAATATAGGTATAGCATCATAGTCAAGCTTAACAAGGAAAAGCTTACTCTAGTGCTGGAAATGTTTTAAAAATGTTGTTTTTCTCCCTTAGAGCATGTTTTCAATATTTGACAATGATTTGAAGGATACCTTACTTTTTATTAGAGGTTTATACCACAAGTATAAATGAGGTTAAATATTAAACTCTTCTGATGATCGCTCTAATAAGAAGGATTATATACTAAGATTGAAGGATTAGAGAAAAGAATCACAGTGGTTAAAGCAAGACAGGCCTTTGTAGGAGAAAACAACAGTCTAGTGTCTACTTTTCCTTTAAGATGGTTCTGATCCAGTTCAAACAGCACTACTTTCCCCAGCTCCTGCTTCATATCTATGAAAGGCAGAAGAGTGCAATGTTTAAGAATGTGGCCTCTTGCACCAGCTAGCCTGGCTTTGAACCCTGACTCTAGCCCCGTGAATGAAGCAAGATAATGAGTTGTTGTGTGCTTGACGTAATGTCTGAAATTACTGAATTAATTTTTATTGACCATGTATTAAGAACTAGACTTTGAGATTAGGGAATGTGCGTGTTTTTCATTTTTATATCTTCTGCATTTAACACAATGTATAAGCTACTTTTATTGACGGACAAAAAGAAAAGAAAGAAGAGAGAGAAAGAGGGAGAGTGGTAGAGAACAGTCAAGCTAAGTTTGCTTTAATTATAAAAATCTCCACTCTGGGTGCTGAAGAGATGGCATAAAAATTGGGTCAGAAGATGATTCTGGGTAGATGAGAACTAATGTAAATTTATGAATATTAAGACAGAATCCACATCCTCAATTTAGGATTCACATATTGACCTCTAGAGCTAACAGACAGATGAAAGAGGGTGTTTAACTGTGACTAGACACACTCTTTGGCTCAGAGCCTCGGGTTAGAAAAAAAACCCTCACAGAATTAACTTTAGAGATGAAACTGACTTCAAAGTTATAGTTTAGTCAAGAAAATAGTGTATGGAGAATTCAACTGTTTCCATAGGAAAAAAAAAACACCCACAAATTTCCTGTCAAGTAGTACTTGAAAAGAGAGAAGTGTAGTCCAGTTTTGAAATTTTTTTCTTTTAAAAAAGACATCTCCTTCAGGTACTGATGACTATGTTGTGGGTACTGGAATATATTGGAAACGAGGTGATCAGCCTACACAAAATCTTTCCCAGGAAACCCCATTTTGATCAGCTATTCCCATCAGTCTGCCACATAGCATGAGGATAAACAAAAAGTTCTTCTCTGGTTTTCTTACATAGTATTGATACCATTGTAATAACCTGGTTTTTATGGAACAGGATAGGAGTAAATGGAAAACTAAATACTATAGGCATGCCATTTATATAACTTTGCTAATTTAACACTCTCCAAGTCTGTTCCCCACTGATTGATAGGAGAAGGGACTATACAAAGACAGTTTGTGCACATGCCCAGTAAAATCTCAGTGATAGGGACAGGTGCTTACCTGTCTGTCAGTAACTCCTGGGAACAAGTAGTAATTGGCCAGACTAGACATGAACAACGCAAGGGAAGGAAACCTGAATATTTAAACTTCTGAACAAAGGGAGTTCTCTCTCGGCTCTTGGGGTTCTTGGGGTTCGTGTTGTAGGAGGGCACGCTCCCCTGCATACGCCCACACAGCCCGTGGCCATGTGGACTCCACACAATGGATGAGAGGACTTTAATTCGCCTGATGCTGAATGACAACCAGCTGCAGCATAGAACAGAAACGTTGGACCCTGACTTTGCGTTTGGCTCTCCTGGAACCCCGGCTGCACCACTTTCAGGACTGGCTTAGGTATATGGGACTTTAGAATCCGAGGAATGTAACTCCACACGAACAAAGTCGTCTACCACATCTCATTCTCCTGCGCGAATCTTAGAGAAAGTTCATTTTCAAAATATATCTTAAGAACTCCATTCCCAGGAGAAGGGAGGAATTTGATGCTCCAGTAACAGTATTGCCATGTTTTCCTCCCTTGCCTCTCTGTCTATGCCTTTTTGTCTAAGTTCTTATAAACTGGCTTTCTCTATGTGGCACGCAGACTACAAGCCAAGAGTGACAGAAGGCGGCTGGGAAATAAAGCCAGGAGCTGCTGGTGGGTACCAAGCAGGGTAGCAGGGCGGGATCTGGGTGCTCCCTCTAGGACCACACAGAGGGCTGCCCAAGAAGAAGAAGGCCAGGGGTAGCCTGACTTCCTGAAGTTACAGGCTTTCTGAGTGTTGTTAGGGTCGCCAAAGGAAAATGCATGAGGCCAAAAGGGGTAAAGAACTATGACTTTATTAGGTCACCTGGAAAACCAGATGGGCTGAGCCCGCAAATGGTGCCAGCCCCTAAGGACAGGGAGTCAGATTTTAAAGGACTCTAGATTTTAAAATATTTTTCTAGGCGGATAATTCTCTGGATGGGTTCAGATCCTGGGAAGGTCCAGAGGGGAAGGATAATTGTCTTAGCAAGTGGAATATGGACTCAGAAAGTGGAATGTGGTCTTAGCAAGTGAAACGTGGACTAAGCGAAAGGGAATGTTGGTTGTGAGGTGGTCTAAAGGTCAGTTCCCAAGGGAGGGGGTATCTATTCAATTATTTAATCAGACTTAACATGTGTAAGCCCCTACCCATGGTTGCTTGTCTCTTTCCTACCCATTTTCCTAATTTCTCTGATTTCTTCTGTTGTACAAAGTTGTCCTTCATGTAAATGGTCTTATGGCTTCCAGTGTTTTCCATAGGAAAAACAATATTATTTCTAAAACCACAAATAAGTGGAGGATGGAGAGAACTTCCTGAGCCAATAGGCCACTTGTGAATTGAAATCAGCATGGGAGAGTTTGATCTTTGACTCCTAGGATTCTGGCAACTGTTTCTGTTTAGTGTGTGTGTGTGTGTGTGTGTGTGTGTTTTCTTAGATTAATGGGAGCAAAGGTTATGTCATGAGGAAGTAAAAATTAGGCTAAAGAAGCCTTCTTTTTGCTAAAAAAATCATTTTAAAGATGTTATGGTAATTAGGGGACAGAGAAGTGTTCTAGTTCTGGAAATGTGACAAAACGGACTACCTTGGATATAATTTCAGGATGAAAAATTGTCAGATTTAGTCCAAAGGGACATATCTTCTGTAAGGAGAAAGTGCGATTCATTCAAATTGTATAGCACTTTTTGAAAAAGTTGCAGCAATTTGAAATTAACATGTAAGGTTGTGGATCCCTTGAATATCCATTTATATGTTTATTTCCTGTTTTTGTTTATACCTTTCTTTTTCATTTATTCTTTTATTCATTCTTCAGATAACATGAATTAAGGATCTGTTGTGTACAAGTTACTATTCCAAGTTCAAAAGAAATAAAGATTAGAAACTATAAACAGGTCTTCAAAGAACACCGTTTAGTCAAGTGGGAAACATAATTACAATGAATAGTTGTATGAACATAAAATAGCATTAATTAGTCAGTAAAGGCCAAATATGAAGATTCTTAAGCTTACTTAAATGAAAAGGAGGAATTTCACAACTAGAAAAACAAATGAAATCATTTTCACCACAGGAAATAGTATATTATTTAAAAAGGAAGAAACCATATACTGAATTATATACTTAGTCATTAACTTTTAAAAATCTTCAATATAAGTTAAATAAATGTATCTATTTATAAAGAAAGATAAGCTTTATCCTATCTCCTAGAATTGAGTAGCTATTAATCACCTTCATGTAGCCTGGTTTTCTTTGTTTGTTTTTCTGATGGTTCTATTTCACCCATCTCCTTACTCCTGAGGGGCAGTGCCAGGATCAGAGAGGGGAAATTACTTTTAAGGTATTTCTCTTCCTTGAAGTCTGTGGTCTTATGGGTTTTCAACTAGAAGCCCACACTGTAACAGTTTATCCACAACCTCACTTTCTAGAAATCTGTAGATTATGAAATCTCTCTTCGGCATTTTATTCCCCAGCTGCTGTGGCTTACTTGGTAACTTAAGGTTTTATTTTTCATATGTACAGCTCAGGACTAAAAATAAAAACTGAGTGATATTTGTATATAGATTTCATGCTTCTGCTCTAAAGTCACTTCCTCTGTGGGTTATGTTTCTTAAATCATAGTTGTTTGATGAAATTGCCATCTCTCACAGCAGCAGTTAAGACTTTTGCTTTTTACTTGCACTCTACTGCCTTATGCCCTGATTTGGAAGTACCATCAAAGTAAATATGAAAATCGCAACATATGTTTGCTTCTGTCAAGTACTATATAGCCCCTCAAGTCCCATGTGCATTGATTAATCACTTATGCCTTCAAAATAGTGGTTTTATGTAAGTTAACTTAGGTTATTTACTTTATAAATAATTACTTTATTAAGTCTGCAAAAGAATTAATCTATTAGCATGTTGATGGGAGTTGGAAAGGGATGGGATGTTCTTTGACCTGATTAAGCTCACTCTTAGCGGAACAATGTGAACCTGAATTAGAAGGTGTGGACTTCACAAATATTTCTGGACTCCTTCAGTCATAAAGCTGGACCTAATATTGAAACAGGAATTTTGGGGGGTGAAAAAGACAGGTTTAAGAAATTTTAGAAATTAAGGGGACCATGGAGGAAGCACAGGGCTGCAGAGGAGCAGAAGGTATATTTCCATAGAATAGAGGAGCTGAAAAGCTGCAACAGGTACATTTCCATAGAACGAGGGAGCTGGGAGCAGCAAAAGGTCTATATTTACAAAATAAAGGGAAGGAAGCCCTTCATCCAGAAGAAGAAGAAAGCCCAAAGGGAATAGAAAAACAATAGGGAAGGAGTGGGGGGAGAACCTCATATGTCCCATATGAGGTTGGACCTTTGAGCTCAGGAGTTACTATAGTAACCAGTGTAAGGGAACAGTGACCAATCAGAGGGGATATCAAGGCACCAGGATCTGCAGCCTTTATAAGCCACAGGGAAAAGGAAGTCAGTGGGACCCTTACTCCCTCCCCATGTGAGAGTCCATTCCATGAGACTCTTTCCCATCCCCATGTGGGAGTCTGCACTTCTTCTTCAATAAATCTTTACCTTTGCTATACTACTGTCTGTCCGTGGATTAATTCTTCCACTCTGGCAGACAAAGAACCCGGGTTCCAGTCCAAAAATCCCATTCAGTAAGATTCCAGGGGGTCCCCAGAAGAGGAATGTCTAAAAGAGGTTGAGAATCCCTGTATTTCTGTCACCTCCAGAGTCTTTAGACTCTCATACTAGCTCACACTTGGTCTTAAGAAATTCATTAAATTTCTAGTTTACTCATCCTACTGCTGGTTTGGCTTTAGGTATTATCTGCCTCAGGTAATTAAATGCTTAGGTCATTTTTTTCCCCGAGGGTATCCTTCTCTTTCCAAAATTTTGTGTTTGTTTGCCTTGCAACGTTAGTTCTCTGATGAATTCAAGAAAAATTGTTAGTTTGCAGTTTTTCCAGATTTTTAGTAGTTGTGAGGCTCTTTTCAGTTCTCTGCTGCTTTGACATGCAAACTAGAACTCAGAATATATTGTTCTTTTTGTTGTTGTTGTTAATCCTCACCCAAGGATATTTTTCCCATTAACTTTTGGAGAGAGTGGAAGGGATGGGGAGAGATATAAAGAGAAGAATATCTCCTGCAAGTGCCCCAATTGGGTGCAGGTGATGGAACCTGCAATCGAGTTATGTGCCCTTGACCTGAATGGAACCTGAGACCCTTTACTCCATGGGCTGACACTCTAACCACTGAACCAAACCGGCTAGAGCTATATTATTTTTTTAAGTCCCTCCTAAATTGAAGTAAAAGTAGAATATTTTTTCTTCCCTTTCAAAATATAGTAATAAAATATATGTAAAATAAGAAATAAGATTTTGAAATATCTACTTGTTACTAAAATGTATTCACTGCAAAGGTGGAGATTTATTGAAGAACAAGTACAGACTCCCACATGGGGGTGGGGGGAAGAGTCCCACAGAATGGAATCCCAAATAGGGAGGGGGAAAAGGGTCCCACTGAGTTCCTTTTCCCTATGGCAGGGGTGGGCAACCCCTAGCATGCCAGTAACTTTTGCTGGCACGCGAAACCCTCTCTTATAATCTTCCTTTTACAATTTTTTTCTTAATATCGACTTTTTTATTTTTCAGATAAATTCAGTGTAGGTGCATCTTAGATAAATAAATAATTTTACATAACATGTTATCTTAAAGACCATAGACATGGATTGACAAGAGAGGGGAAGAGCAATTTCTATGCCTCTGCCTTAACTCTCCCTGCCTTCCTAGATCCGACCACTGTTTTGGTTTCATCCACATACACTTGTGAATCTTTGTTCTCAGTGATAAGTCTCTAGGAGTAGCCTGACAGATGAAAGTAGTAGCTCATGCATATCTCTGAAGGTCACTCCCCCCCCCCTTCCTTATTGTTTTTCTATTCCCTTTGGGCTTTCTTCTTCTCCTTCTGGATGAAGGGCTTCCTTCCCTTTGTTTTGTAAATATAGACCTTTTGCTGTTCCCAGCTCCTCCTTCTATGGAAATGTGCCTGTTGCAGCTTTCCAGCTCCCCCATTATATGGAAATATACCTTCTGCTGCTCTGCAGCCCTGTGCTTCCTCCATGGTCCCCTTAATTTCCAAAATTTCCTAAATCTGTCCTATTGTTGTAATGTACCCCGAGAATCACAGAAGGACGCCTCAAGAAGTCGAATTAAAGAGTCACATTTATTGCAATCCGGGACTATGAGGGGACATTCCCAAATCTCATAGCAATAAGATGGTGGCAAAACCAGACTTATATAGGCAAAAATCACAAAGGTATTGATTACATCCCAGGGTTTGGAATGAGGCACCTGGCTCGCAAAAAAGCAGATTACAGAAGCAGAATTAAGCATGTTAATTACAGTTTCGGGTCTCGGGGTCACTGAATTGACAGAAATACATTATCTAGAGCCTTTGGGTAACCTGGGTTAAACTTAGGCATGTTATCTAAATTACAGTTCTGGGTCTCCGGATCACTGAGTTGATAGAAACACATTATCTAGAGCCATCGAGGCAATTTAGAGTAATTGCACTGTCCTGGTCTTAGGACCACTGAGTCAACTGGAACGCACCACCTGTGGCCACTAAAACAATTTAGGGTAATTGTGCTGTCCTGTTTCCCAGGTACAGAAGAATGTGCTTCGATAACCAGTAAGATCACAATCAATGGGATGGTCATTCAATCAATAAGGCATTCAATTGAATGGGATGATTTATACAATTCAGAAAATCAAAATAACCTGTCCATTGTTAAACAAAGCAAATAGGTACCATACTTCACTATTTTACCCCCAAAATTCCTATTTCAACTTCCACCTTACTCACTGGAACACTTTATCCACCTTTCCTGACCCCAGTTTATTCAGACTATTAGGTATGAAACTAAATAACTCTATGCCTGTTTAGAGAGATATGGAAAATTAAGAAATGTAAGTTTCTTAGACAAAGATCAGAAGATCTTAACCAGGACAGAAATTAATTGCAAAATCATGTCCCTAGATATTTCTGAAATATTCTAAGAAATAGCTTACCGTATTTTATTAAATTTATAAAGGTACTATTGGCCTAGGATTATGAAATTCGTTATGAAGCTCTATATGATATATTCTGTATTCCTGGAGAGATATATTCTGCTGCTCACCATTTTAATTTCTATACCTAACCTTTAGAACTCAGAATATCTTTTATATCCTTTACAAATAATCCAAAGACAATAAAATATAAGGAAACAGGACTTTATTTTTTACCTGAAGTGTGTATTACTACCAAAGTCCTCAGTATCTCCCTAAAAGAAAAGAATTGACCTCTCTTGCTCCAGCCTCCTGACTATAGCTTTGATTGAGCCTGGTAATGGCTTTTTAAAAAAATATATATTTTATTGATTTTTTACAGAGAGGAAGGGAGAGGGATAGAGAGTCAGAAACATCGATGAGAGAGAAACATCCATCAGCTGCCTCCTGCACACCCGCCACTGGGGATGTGCCTGCAACTAAGGTACATGCCCTTGACCAGAATCAAACCTGGGACCCTTCAGTCCCCAGGCTGAAGCTCTATCCAGTGAGCCAAACCGGTCAGGGCACTATGATGTATCTTTAATATACAAAATGCTTCAATTCAAAGCCTTACTCTAACATTTTAAAAATGACAATTTCCATGATAACATATTAAAAGAATTAGTTTTCTTTCTTTCTTTTAAGTAGTAAGTTTAGAAATACACATTGTCCTTAATTAAAAATATGCCAGCTTGCTTATACTCCTGTTTCAAAGCTTTTGTGTGTGAAAGAACTCAACAATGTGTCTAGTGGTATTTCATCCAATTCTTTGGTTTGTTGGTTTTTTAATCTATAGAATCTTATTTATTCATTATAAATGGCAAAAATATGCCTTATTGGTAATCAGAGAAGGCCCTGGTACCCAATATTCTTACTTTTAATTCATCACAATACCAATAGACAAGACAAAAATTGAGATTGCCTAGAAAATATAACAAAAACAGGATGTAATTACTGCTTTGTTATAGATATACAATTGTTCAAGTAATCAATTCTTATCCAAGATAGTGACATTAATGATATGTATTTGAACTAATTAAAATAGACTTACTTCAGTGACAAGATAAAAATATGTTAAGCATTCAGCAGAAATATAAAATACATATTGATACATGCACACTTACACACATATGGTATATTTTTTCTTTGTATTATGTATTTTTTGTTTTTAGAGAAATGTTAGGTGTACTTAAAATTTGTTCTGAAATTTATACAGTTTCCATCTTTTCCCATTCCACATACAGTTTCTCTTATAATTGACATCTTGCATTTATGTGATATGTTTGTTACAATTAATGAACCAATATTGATACATTATGACTAACTAAAATGCATACTTTACATTAGGATTTACTTTTTGTGTTGTACATTTCTGTGGGTTTTGACATGTATCCACCATTACAGTATCATATAGAATAGTTTTACTGCCTTAAATATGCCCTGGCTCCATCTATTCATTCATTATTTTTTTAACAAAAAATCCAAGTTTTCTATGTCCAAGGAGTATTGTTAGTGACAATAAATCATAAGAGCAGTTCAAGTGATCTGACAGTAGAAAAGCAACATTTTATTATTTTATTATTTATCATCAAATTAACCCCAGGATTTCTCTGAAAGGACAGAGATGAAACTGTGGCAATTTGCTCCACTTTGTGGGACCAATGTTGGTAAAATATTTGAAATAATTTCTTGAAATATTCTTTGGGAAATAATTTCCTAAAGACAATATGCAGAACTTTCCAAAATATAGAAAAATTCAGCTACAGATAAAAGTAAAAATCCTTAGTGAAATTACACCCGGATGAAGCATTTCAAAGTATGTCTGTCTACAAAATTAGATTATATGGCCAAATACTCAAATACATACTACTCTGAACAAAAGTTATACAGCTTTATTTATTACAGGTCCTTCACAAGCTTTAAAAAAATGATTTTCACCATCAATGCTGAACAAATGAATATAATATGCAGCAATTCCCAACAAAGTTTCTCCTATTTGGTCTTTGCTGCTTAAGCATTTTTTCTTGGTATTAGTGTTTCACAGGACACATTTTGAAAACATTACATAAAGCTCTGATATGCATTTCTATGACCTCTGCCCTTCTAATATAACTCAAGGATTGCCATAAAACAAATAGCTACTCTGTGACAGGCTAGATGGATTATATACATAATCTATTGAATCCTTATACAGCCCTACAAAAGAAGCATGTCCTTCTATATATTTTATAGGCTAGGATATTGAGGCTAAAACCATGTTTAACTTGTCCAAAATACACACACACACACACACACACACACAGTGTGTTTTATTGTGGTAAAATCGATCTAACATAAAATTTAGCATTTTAACTATTTTTAAATGTATAATTCAATTGTATTAGTACACTTACAATGTTGTGTAAACCACTATCTACTTCTAGAAAATTTTCTTCATCCCAAACCAAAGCTCTTACCTATTAAACAATAATACTACATTTCTCCTTTCCCTCAAAACCCTAGTTAATAAATGTTAGCTGCTATTAGTAGCAATATATGTCAAATTACCAGCATAAATGTTGGAACGGAATTTTTGGACTGGAACACGTGGTGTTCCCCTGGGCAGACTGGTTCCCGGGCTCTCTGTCCGCCGGAATCTAAGAATGAATCCACGGACGGAAGGTGGTACAGCAAAGGTGGAAATTTATTGAAGAACAAGTACAGACTGCCATGTGGGGAGGGGGAAAGAGTCCCACTGAGTCCCCGTTTGCATGGTTTATAAAGGCTGTAGATTTTTGTGCCTTGATATCCCCTCTGATTGGTCACTATTCCCTTGGACTGGTTACTATAGTAACTTCTGAGCTCAAAGGTCAAACCTCACATAGGACGTGTGAGGTTTTCCTCCCCTCTTTCCCTTTATTTTATAAATATATACCTTTTGCTGTTTCCAGCTCCCTCATTCTATGGAAATGTACCTGTTGCAGCTTTTCAGCCCCTTTGTTCTTTGGAAATATACCTTCTGCTGCTCTGCAGCCCTGTGCTTCTTCCATGGTCCCCTTAATTTCTAAAATTTCCTAAGCCTATCTTTTTCACCCCTAAAAATTCCTGTTTCAATGTCATTTTTCAATAGAGCAGAGAGGTTAAATATTTAAACTCTAGACATGAATAGGCCTGAATCAAAATATTTATTGTGTCACTCCCAAGCAGACATATTTATTACATAACCATTTTCCTAACATAAAATGTACAAATCACAGTCTGCTGGGAGTGCTTAAGAAGAAAGCCAATGTGAAGACTTAGCACAATGCCAGGTATGTAATAGACGTGGAATAAAGATTAGTAGTTATTAGTATGTGATATGATTAATAGAACTGCTAATATTACCATGATTTACTAACACTATGTCTTTATCATGCACCATATAAATTTAAACAGAGGTGATGCTTAATGTCTCAGCGCTTTCCCTGGATATAGAGATGTGTTGATCGAGAAACTTCCTATTTCTCAGCAACTCCATGTCTCAATTCTCTTTTAACTTGGGACTTTTTTTTTTAATATATATTTTATTGATTTTTTACAGAGCGGAAGGGAGAGAGATAGAGAGTCAGAAACATCGATGAGAGAGAAACATCGACCATCTGCCTCCTGCACATCTCCCACTGGGGATGTGCCCACAACCCAGGTACATGCCCTTGACCGGAATCGAACCCGGGACCCTTCAGTCCGCAGGCCGACGCTCTATCCACTGAGTCAAACCGGTTTCGGACACTTGGGACTTTTTTAGATGTGATGCTATATCTTTCTGAACTTCTGGATCAGTGCATAAAATCCAGGTAACAGAGAGTTAATATATAACAACTAGATTCAACAATATATTATTTCTTTGACTTAAAATGCATAAAAGACAAGGTGGCTTATCATGCTAAAATTAATACTGAGTGTGTCTGAAAGTAGAGGCTCAAACACTCAGCATTACTGAGAAGTATATCCCTGGGCTTATAAGCTAATTAAAATTCTGCCTAAACTTATATTTCAAATTACTATTCTTAAACTATATTTATTTGAAAGGAAGAGGCATAATTCATTGTTTAACTAAAGCTCACTCTTGCATTTTCTCAAAGAAAAATCCATAATATGGTGTCCTTTAAAACAAATCCCTGGGTTTTACTACAGTGGTACACACACACACACACACACACACACACACAAATATATGTGACAGTGGATTTTCTAAGAGAAAGGGACTTTTTCTCTCATGTGCTAATAAAAAATGAGGCATACATATTTCTTGAAGGAGTTTGTGTTAAAGAAAAAAAATCCCAACTCCTAGAGTATATCTTATTTATACAGCTGCCAAATCTTTCCACCAGCTTTCTGTCTGACAGAAATGCTATGCCTGAATAAGGTTGGTTTTTAATTAAACATTCCATGTCTTTCAGCAAGTGAAAAATGAGCTAAGTGCAATATACTCATAAAAGAATATCACAGTTTTATTTCAAAAATCTGCTACTGATGATGGATTATTTGTGCCAATCATGTCCACAAAGGTTAAAAAAACGGATATTACAATTTACATAGGTACATATATTCTATATTAATAATGGTTCTCAAAAACACACAGGACATTAAAAAATGTTATATTGAAGCTAGAAGTTCAAGCATAGATTTCTAAGTCCCTGCCTATTAATTTTACTTTGATTTAACCCTATTACAAGACAAATGCAGAATGAAGGAGGTATACAGTATGTATGCCACTATCTTTTCTTAATGAATCCCTTGAGAATACATCTATTTTTAAAAGCATGCAGCCTGTCTATTAATCATAGTTTTCCCATGTTCATAAAAGAACATACAAAACACATTTCCCTCTTGCAATAATAATACCCAATAATAATTATATTTTTGTTAACAATATAGCCTAAAAGATTTTAAAAATTCAACTCATTACCACAAAAAAAATCCTTATTTCTTTTATTAAAATCATGCTTACAACTAACTTTAATGAATACATCTTAAAATTTAATAAGTTTAATAAACATACAAGAAATATGCATAAGTGAGACTCCTCTCTACACTACGTGATTTGTCCCTCACTGTCTTGTGCCCTATTTACTGCTTACTGGGTATTAAGAAAGTGATCATATCTAAGGCCAAAATTTCCTATTTCTATGGCTCAGAGCTTCTCTTTTAGGAAAAAAAATAGGTTATTCCTATTCCATCCCAATTCACAAATTATGCCAGGTATCTATTACCTCATCTAACTTCTGTAAAAGCAAGAATACCCTTGCCTCTTTTCCTATTCCCCTACTCCCTCCCTCCCTTTACCCTCCCTCACATCATTTCTATGATTCCCATAGAATTTAAGGATGTCTTGCAGGGTGTGTCAAAAGTAACTTAATTCTTTTTGCAATTACCATAAGGGAAAGCCCTACCAAACAGATACTCTACTGACTAGTCTGTATAAGTCAAATCAGAAGCATACACATTGGACAAAGGCCCAGTGGAGTAGGTAGCTGCTGTGATGGCAATCTTTGAGACAGACATATAATTAATAGTAATTTTAGTCCTTTATTCTTGGGGTAGTGCCATATTCTATTCAGCAGTATTATTATTCGAAAAGACAGTACTAATTTCAAAGTGTCTCCCTTACCCCCAATTTTTTCTGTTTTCCATCCTCCTCTGGGGTTATGGGCAAGTGTCTCCTTCTGAATTCCCTTTTTTGGTGACAAAGTTATCTGTCAAGCCTTCTAAAGGATGCTAATCTCAACTCAAGAGGGAGTTATTTTTAGAAACTCAAGAGTTGATTTAAGCCTTTATAGGACTTTCTATCAAGTTATTCCAGTGGAATCTCCTTACCAAGGCATTAGATGTAATGTTTCCAAAGTGACTTTCTGGCATCTGCCTTTCCAGGAATAATCAAAAACCCAACCTGGCATCTCACTGCACACATATCCTCACTCTCATCTTCATTAGTCAACTACTAAAAATTTTTATTGTGCAATTACAGTTTACATTCAATATTATTTTGTATTAGTTTAAGCTGTATAGCATAGTGGTTAGACAATCAAATACTTTACAAATTGTTCCCCCTGATACTTCCAGTACCCACCTGACACCATAGACAGTTATCACAATATTATTGACTATATCCCCTATGCTGTACTTTAGATTCCTGTGACTGTTTTCTAACTACTGATTACTCTTTAACACAAAATTCTGGCATTTGCTTTTTTATGAGACATGGCACTAATAATTTCTGTATGTCTGAACAAATATTTATGAAATAGGTATGTTGGGCTACTTACTATTAAAATATCTCAGCACTCCTTGATGGTTTGACATTAATAATGTATTATCTTCTTTTTAAAATTCTTTGAAAATTGAGACAAAGAACATATGGTTGGCACAAATACACCTGCATATGTTTGGATTTACATGGGTACATTATAAGACAGCTTATCAAAAATAAAAATAAAAACCAGCAAAAGTCTGCATACTTCTACTTCAAGTGGAAAAGATAAGACAAGGCAGCAATGTAATTTGCAAAAGCAGATTTTTAAAAAAATATATTTTTATTTATTTCAGAGAGGAAAGGAAAAGGAGAGAGAAAAAGAAACATCAATGATGAGAGAGAATCATTGATTGGCTGCCTCCTGCATGTGCCCTGACACCCTGACAGGGAATGGAACCGTGACTTCCTGGTTCATTGGTCAACATCCAACCACCGAGCTACACTGACAAGATTTGATATTTTAATATAATTTCTACTTGGAAAACCAAAAGAAGATTGTTTCCATTATATAAAATATTGAAAGTAAAATACTTTAAAATCACTTCGGTAAATGAGGACAGATGGAGTAAAATGACTTACGATGCTATAGTTGGATGGATGTTGTGTGTTTTGTTTTTTCAATTTTACAAAACATGGAAACATGTTCTTATATTCTGAGGCGTTATCTGTCTTTTCGTAGTCCTCTCCAGCTTCCTATCCAGCCATTAGTGCTCTGCTGTATGTATGTGTGTGTGTATGTATGTATGTACCTTCCCACTGGCTGACTCCGGGTCATCGGAAAGCTCCTCCACCTACACTGACAGCACTGGCAAGGAGAGATGGAAGGAAGGACCGAGGGGTTATCTTTCCTCATCCAAGCTGAGCCGTCACATGCAAAAGGAGAATCAAGACTAAGGTATATTTAGAGTTATGGTTAGGAAAAGGGATCTCCTGTTCAAAGCCTGGTGAGAAAAGAGGCGATTTCAGTGGAGAGACCGCTTGAGCTTTTCATGGCCTGATCATGCCTGTACTAATTGATTCCTATTTGAGAATGTGTTGCTTCGTGTGGGCATCTCTTCAATTTGTCAGTCATACCTAATCTGACACCATAGTTTGAAGACTTCCTCACAGATATAGCTTCATATTTTTCCAAACTCTACTTTCTTGCTTATTATTTATGCAGAATAGAAAACAAAATAAAAATGTATCATGTGCCGCTGAAGGGAAATATTCTGTCTATAAACTCTTAAGAGGATGCACATTTAATTAAATATGTTAAGTGACTAAAATAACATGAAATAAAATTTTAGACCCTAAGAATCTATGCTCATATTATCCAGAGGATTATTGCCACCCAATTAAGGCTATTTAACATTCATATTGAAATTTTGGTTTTATGTTAGAAATGCATTTTGGAAGTATTGGTCATATGTGTCATGAATAAAATTTTAGCAGTAGTGTAATTATCAAATACTCTAGAAAGGTAACATCAAAAGTGAATTTATGAAAGCTAAAGATAGTCCTTAAAAATGTGCCAGTCATTTCCTCTTCTAAATGAGTAGCATTTCAGGAGGCTAGAGAGCAGATTAACTGCTTATCTACCTTTATCCTCAGCTAAACTGTGTGGTGTTCATCTCTAGGAGCAACAAGTGTTCACTGGATAGCCTAGAAAGGACAAATATTTGTTTACTTAATTGCAGATTTAGAATGTTCTTTCCATCTCCAAAATCTGAAATATGTAGGCTTAAAAAACCATGTTCTTACTAATTAGAAGAGATATATAGACCCCTATGTTCACTGTAGTACTACTATTTACAAGAGCCAAGATTTGGAAGCAACAAGTATCCAAAAGAATATCAAATCTCTCTCTCTCTCTCTCTCTCTCTCTCTCTCTCTCTCTCTCTCTCACACACACACACACAAATATTATTCAGTCATAAATAAATAAATCTTGTCATTTGGTCATTTGCAACAACATGGGTAGACCTAGAGGGTATTATGCCATGAGAAATAAGTCAGACAGAGAAAAACACATATCATATGATTTCACTTATATGTGGAATCTAAAAAACAAAACAAGTGAACAAACCAACAAAACAGAAACAAACTCATAGACATAGGAAACCAACTGGTGGCTACCAGATGAGGGAGGGGTTGAGGGCAGACAAAATAGGTGAAGGGGATTAATAAGTACAAACTTCCTGTTATAAAATAAGTAAGTCTTGGGGCTGTAATGTACAGCATAGAAATCTAGTAATTATATTGTCATGGCTATGTGGTGACAGATGGTAACTAGACTTACTGTGGTAATCATTTTGTAATGTATATAAATGTTGAATCACAATGATGTACCCCTGAAACTAATGTGATATTGTATGCCATATACATCAATTTAAAAATCATATCCTTTGAATTAGGGAAATGCTGTTAAGGTTAAAAGATATGGCTCAGTACCACACTCAGGTATTTATTATTGCCTCATTTGAAAGTCTCTTTAGTTGAAGACCAGCTGTCTTACATAGTCCTTAATCCTTTCCTGCCACCACAGTAATGTGCTTGCAGTTTGCCTTCATTGTATTCCCTGTATTTTGGTGCTGTTGTCTTGAGACATTAAGGATCCATGGGTTGTTAAGAATTATTTCTTGATATGTCTCTTTCCTAAAAATACCCTTATTTTTTTAAATATAATGTCTCTTCTAGTTGTCTCTAAGTTTCTCTATGAGCAAGGAGATCAAAGATGTCATTGAACTTACAATGAAGACTATCTTTCTATAACTTAAAACATTGCAAAAGTAAGATGAGTTTCTGGAAGTTTATGGGATTTTCTATGTTATAATTATCCAGGTCAATATCAAGACTTATCTACTTAGACTGTACAATTAAAAACTTAAGAAAAAATAACTTCCAAGTATTGTGTCTACTTAATTAGCAATAGAATACAAATCGAACTTCCGAGAATACTGGGTACAAAAAAATAAACAAATTCTTCACAGATGATAGCTAAATCCACAAAATATAATGAGAAAATTTTAACAAAATTAAGTATTTAAAAGAAAAAACATAAAATAAAGTGTTTTAACACAGATTAAAATTGTCTTAATCCTATAAGTGGAAAATGTTGAAAAATATATTTCAATCACAGATACATAAAAGTTACTTGTAATGCTTCTTTGATCAGAAAGACTTTTGGTGTGCTATTCAGCAAGTAAACATAAACATAAAGTAGGTTAACTATGTCTGTAGATAAGTTACCAGGGTATCTGCATGAGTTTTGATACAATGAAGGAAATACATAGTCATGATGCTCCCTACTTCTTAACCTTTTTAAAAAAAGTATGTCTATTTAGAATGAAAGAAAAAAATCTGTTGCAGACTGGTTCTTTTAAAAACTAAATATACATGGATGGAACTGGAGAGCATTATGCTAAGTGAAATAAGCCAGTCAATGAAAGAAAAATACCACATGATCTCACTCATTTATGGATAACTAAGACCATTACAAACTGATGAACAAAAATAGATACAGAGGCAGAGCTGCCTCAAACTGATTGTCAAACTGCAGCGGGAAGGCCAGGGAGGGTTGGGGGATGGGAAGGGGGGGTAAGAGATCAACCAAAGGACTTGTATGCATGCATATAAGCATAACCAATGGACACAAGACACTGGGGGGTAGGGGAGGCCAGGGGAAGGTCAAGGGGAGAAAAAAAAGGAGACATATGTAATACTCTTTGTAATCCTTTAAACAATAAAACAAAATTTAAAAAAAGAAAAGGAAAAAGTCAGTAATTTGTAGGTTACTTAGTAGTTCTAGGAAACTATAATTCCTAGAAACTCTCGCATGAGGAGTATAATTTATATGTAACTTTCTATTTTATTGGAATTTATTTTTAATAACATTAAAGCATTTTCTCCTTAGAATGGAAAAAAATAAATATAAATTCAAGAAGGGTAGAAGGTCAGATATTAGAGTTCATATTTTACTTCACAAAATTAAAATTATGGTCTACCTATCCAGCAGCTGTAGAGTGAGAACTTTAGAGATGCTTGTAGAGCTCATCTGTTACAAATATAGAAAGAGCAGTAAAATAAATGAGACAGTATACTAATGTGTTTTGCCTTAAGAAAGTGTTAAGTACATGCATCATTCTCAGTAGTAACAAAGCTATAACAAATTCACTACCAAAACCTGAGTATCCAAATTACTTACTGAATTCTTGTTCAAATGTTGCCATGTAATAACTATGATCAAAAACCACTTTTTTGAAAAGTGAACATCTTTTTGAACAATAGAACATCTAATTTGCAGAAGGTTTAGGAACGTATTTGGTAAGTTCAGCATGTGTAGATGATATAGTATTTTTTAATTTTATAAATATTTTCATGCTCTATCATTCACTTTGGACTATATCATCCCAACCAGTGAATTTACAAAGAAGATTGTTTTCTATGCATTTTAAAGATAATTGTCTTAAAATCACAACAAATCATTATCTTAAAATTCAAGCTTAATGGAGAAAAAAATAGAATTCTCCAAATTTCCATTCGAATAGTTTTAACTTAGATCTGCACCATCATCAGCAGAGTTATATATTTTAGCAAAATTGCCAACCAGCAGAAAGGGCTCTTCTCTTTGCAACCAGAAGACCAGGATGGAGGCAGAGAGAGAAGGTACAAGGAAGAAAGTGTGAAAAAAAAAGTTGATTTGAGAATTTTGAATTTCCCTTTGATATCAAGACATTTAAAGGGTTGAATGAGGTTCAGTAAACACCTAGGACAGTGATGATTATCCCTCATTTTAATGACCTCATGGAAAAAAAAACCATGGAAAGATCTTAAGTGTCTGGATTAATTGTACCAACAGCAAACTATGATGAATCTCAGGAAGAACACAGAAATTGTTGCATATCATGAATAGACTCGTTATTATAAAAATATCTATAATAATAAAAGTGTAATATGCTAATTAGACTGGACGTCCTTCCGGATGACCTTCCGGACAAAGCCAGGGCTATGAGGGAAGCCTGGGTCCCAGGTCCAGAGGAAAGCCAGGGGAAGGAAGGCCTACTCTTGCATAAATTTCATGTATCAGGCCTCTAGTTATAACATAAAAGGAAAGAGTGAAGCATTCAATCTATATATCTATAATAATAACAAAATAATAGACCAGGGGATGTTATTTTATCCATTAGAAATGAATCATTATGTACTGTACATACTCATCCCCTTACTGCATAATGTAAGTTGTAATAATGTTTAACTTAATATCTCTGTAGATAAATTGTAAGATTTAAGACAGGGATATGATTGGCCTAGAAGAGGAGAGATATTACTCAAAAATAGATGAAATGATATTTAGATCTTTCTTTGTCCTTTGGGGAAAGCAACAGTAGGTTCTAAATTGTACAAGGTGATACTTGCTTTACATAACATGAAGCATTGTTCACGGTTTTCTTTATTAGGAATTTAAATATAGTTTAAGAAATTCTGTATGGATTCCAGGTTGACAAGGGATGGAAGGTGGTGATTTTGTAACATTCCTTAACTAAGTTGGAACTCAGTGTTCCAACATTTCTTGTTAATGATCAGGTTGATCACAAATAAAATAGCAAATAATTTTTAAGGTGTAAGTGAATGGTAGCCATTATGCTTCTGCACCAGAAGTCACCGTCATTGATCCGTTGACTCAACTTGTTGGTGCCTGGCTGAATCCAGGTCTGAAACTTCTCCACTTCCCACTGGATTTCCCTCCTTATGTTCTCTCTAAGTCCTGGGCCAGGTGCAAGTGTAATTCAGCAAAAAAAAAAAAAAGCACTAGCTTATTCTACAGTTTACCTATGTCATCAAGGTTGGCGGAGTGAGATGCTGTCACAGGTCTAATTTATCCTCTCTCTCTCCTGCTCCACACCAACATTTTCTTCTTACCTGTTGGTCCTGATGACCTATTGCAATTACAGACTCATCACCTGATACACAGGTAGTATATTTTCACAGATTTCTTTACCAGCTCCCAGAATTATCTGAGGTCTAATTCTTACAAAATTTCCTTCTATGTACACCACTTTAGGAATTCTACTTTCCAAATAAAGCCAACATGACAGAGAAGATCAGTACTACGGTCTAATTACTAAACAAATATATGTCAAGAGATTTTCTGGACATATAAATGCCATGCAGTTCTTATAAATGAAGAAAATACTATTAATCCTTCAGACATGGGGTTGCAAATTTGGGTCCCTTTTCCTACACTAGTACAAGGTGGCTGTGAGTCACTTGTATTCTCTTATCTCTTCTGGTTAAAAAGCAACAATTTGAAAAAAAAATAATGAATTATAGTATCTGATTTAGTCACTTCCCGTTAAAAAAAAAATCTGTCTTCTAAATTAACTTCAAAGTGAAATCTAAATGATAAACCAAAAAGTCTCATCTGTCGCCAGTAACTGCCACGTGTGTATATTTATACTCACTCAAACTACTCACTTTCATTTCTTCAGGGACATCATGTTTGTTAAGGCACATTGCCCTTATATATGCTTTTTTCTCTGCCTGAAATTACCATTGATTGGCCTTTTCATAGCTAATATTTTATGATATGTCAAGAATCTATATATATAAAAGCCTAATATGCAAAGTGTTCCCTTGGGAATTCGACCGACGGAAATGATCACTCGCTATGATGTGCGCTGACCACCAGGGGGTGGTGCGGAACCAAGGAAGGCCCCGGCCAGCAGCCAGCAGCCAGCAGCCAGCAGCCTGGGAAGGAAGACTTCGGGCTGGCAGCCAGCAACCGCTAGGGACCCTACCCGTGCATGAATTTCATGCACTGAGCCTCTAATAATTTAATAAAGCCTTAATTACCTGTTATTCTCTCTCCCTTCTTACCATTGT
>NW_005871187.1:148781-175330 GCF_000147115.1 Myotis lucifugus
CATTGTATTTATTTAGTTTTGTTTTATTGATTTGAGAGAGATAGTAGAAAGAGAGAAACATCAATTTGTTGTTCTACTTATTTATGCATTCATTGGTTGATTCTTATATGTACCCTGACCAGGGATCAAACCTGCAACCTTGGCATATGGGAAAGATGTACTAACCAACTAAGCTACCCAACTGGGGCCCACATAGTATTTACTGCTTGCATTTTACTTCTCTGTCTTCCATACTATATTCTGACTAGATGCCCGGTACACGAATTTGTGCAGCAGTGGGGTCCCTCGGCCTGGCCTGTGGGATTGGGCCGAAACCCGCTCTCTGATATCACCTGAGAGGCCCTGATTGCAAAAAGGTGCAGGCCAGGCCGAGGGACCCCCACTGATGCACGATCAGAGCTGGAGAGGGATGCGGGATGTTGGCGAGCCACGGAGGGACCGCGGGAGGGCTCCAGGGTGTGTCTGGCCCATCTCGCTCAGTCCCAATCAGCTGGACCCCAACAGCAAGCTAATCTACCGGTCAGAGCATCTGCCCTTGGTGGTCAGTGCATGTCATAGTGACTGTTCGACTGGCCGACTGCCTGCCCCCTGGTGGTCAGTGCACATCATAGCGAGCGGTTGAGCAGCCTTAGCATATCATTAACATATTACGCTTTGATTGGTTGAACGGATGCCCGGACGACGGAACACTTAGCATATTAGGCTTTTATTATATAGGATTGCTAAATGAATGAATTAGTGGAATTAATTTATGTGGAATTATCTATAAAGATAAAATATTAGTTGACAAATAAGACCTTGGCAGTTTAGACACCATAACTTCCATAGTCAGAGACCATGGTCTTCATTCACTGCCTTCCTAAAAGAGGTAGCACTCTACTTTTAGCAATTGAGCATTGTATGGATTCTCCCTAATACTTAGAATGTTGCAGGCATTCAGTAAATATAAAAAACAAAATACGATTTTGTCATCAACAAAAATGAGAATGAACATTTAAACAATAAAATTATCCTATAGCACAGAAAATGAAACTAAGAAAAGTAAAATGCTTAGGCCATGCAATGTAACAGTTTTCTTTATTATCTGAAATGTGTCGGGAAGGCTATTGATATTTTGGTTTTGGTAAAATAGAAAGGCAGAGAAAGACATTAAAACAAAAGAGAAATGACGAAATGTGTTTGCTGCAAATAGTTAATAATGATTATGTGCAATTCTCTTTGTAATGCCAGACAGTTTGTGATTTACAGTTTCCTGCTGATAACGGTCTAGGAGTAAACACATAATATGGATTCTTCTCTCACAAAGCTACACCTTTGAGAAGGGATAGACATAACTCAATGTGTACTTTCGGTGCATTAAAAGGTTTTATTTTCTCAGACATATACCATCACCATCAGTAATAGAAACAGATGCATCCTAATGAGGCAGCTGGTATGGAGGATTCGGAAAAACTTAAGCCTAATTTTCCATACCCATTATTTGTTACAGAGATTATGAGTATAATGATTAAAACAGGAATTGCATTTAGTATAATTACATTTAGTATAAAGGATAGAATAAGTAAGAGTTTTGTTTACTTAAGTACATGCTTATACTGGCAATGTTATAGTCATGCTGAAACTACCTTTACAACTATATAGAAATGATATTTTGAGGATACTAGAAAGCCTCTAATCCCCCAAGTATTTTATCATATGCTCACTGATTGATGAATTGAAAAATTCATAAAAAATTATCATATATATATAATGCTATCATCTACTTCATAAAGTTATTGTGAGGAATAAAAACAAAATATATGAAGTGTTAGGCAATTCTACTTAATAATATACTTCAGGTACTATATCCTCTTTTACATCAGATTATTCTAGAAAATAAGTTTGAACTAGAGTGAAGAGGAGTGAAAATTGAGGAATTTTCAAAAGGTAGGAGAGAGGGCTGGGTACATGCATAGAGAGTCACATTAATGAATAAAAGAAGCCTCACACTGAGACAAAGTTTGAAAACATCAAAATTGGCTTGGAACTGACAGGACCTCAAGTGATTTTGCTTGTTACACAGTTTCATTCTGGTGAATTCATTAAGCACTTAGAAATATCAATTTTATCATTTGTATAGGGTGTCCCAAAATTCATGCAAGATTTGAATTTTGCGTGAGCATTAACAACAACAAAAAATAAAAGCCTAATTTTATTTGGTATATTGAATCAGATTCTTATATCTGTTGCCCTTTGATTTCAATCCCTTCAATTTGATAAGCATTACCAAGTACCAATTATGGCCCAGGAGCAGGGACAATGAAGACCACGGCTTTGCGTATGTGCCAGCAAAGCTGTGGAGGCTATTTACCCAATGTGCTATTCCATACATAACCCTATACTGTATACTTTATGAATCAATAAAAAATTTAAAATTTTTAATTATAAACCTGTGTTTTCTATCAAAATTACTTCTTGTGTGAATTTTGGGACACCCTATACAATGGAATAATATATATTTCACTGAACTGATATAGCCTGTCCCAAAGCCTCCATCAAAAATTATAGTTTATTGAGTTTCTTTCATAAAGAAGGTAAAATTCTTATCAAAGAATCAGGGTCACTACTCCAAGCCAATTCTTCTTCAATCACCATTTATTCCACCTATACCCAGTTCTACTTCCTTGCACCCCCCTTTTCTTCTGGTAATCACCATGCTGTTGTCTGTGTCTGTGAGTCCTCCTCCCCCTCCCCTCCCTTCTCCCCCTCCCTCTCCTCCTCCTCCTTTTTTGCTTAATCCCTTTACCTTTTTCACCTAGCCCAGCAACCCTTCCCCCTCTCTGAAAGCTGTCTGTTCTCTATCTATATTTGTTTCTATTTTGTTTGTTAGTTTATTTTGTTCATTATATTCCACATATGAGTGAAATCATATGGTACATTCTCTGATTGGCTTATTTCACTTAGCATAATGTTTTCCACATCTATCCATGCTGTTGCAAAGGGTAAGGTTTCCTTATTTTTTAAGGCCAAATAATATTTCATTATGTAAATGTACTACAGCTTTTTTATCCATACAGATAATGTATTGTAGAATTGTACATCTGAAACCTGTATAATTTTATTAACCAACAAGAAGCCTGTTGCACAAAAATTTGTGCACTCAGGGGGGTCCCTCAGCCCGGCCTGTGCCCTCTCGCAGTCTGGGACCCCTTGGGGGATGACCACCTGCTGGCTTAGCCCTGCTCCCCGGGGGACTGTGCCTAAGCTGGCAGTCAGACATCCCTCTGGCAGCCTGGGAGCCCTCAGGGGATGTCCACTTGCCAGCAGGGAGTAGGCCTAAGCTGCAGTAGGACATCTTTAGCGCTGCTGAGGAGGCGGGAGAGGCTCCCGCCACCACCACTGTACTGGCAGCCATCAGCCTGGCTTGTGGCTGAGCAGAGCTCCTCCTGTGGGAGCGCACTGACCACCAGGGGGCAACTCCTGCATTGAGCATCTGCCCCCTCGTGGTCAGTGTGTGTCATAGTGACCAGTCATTCCCAGTTGTTCTGTTGTTAGGGTCAATTTGCATAGTACCCTTTTATTATATAGGATGTCACCCCGATAAATTTAATAAAAAAGAATCAGGGTCATAGCTAAAGAAAAGATTAACAGATAAATTGTAATGCAAGTAAGCTTTAGCAACATTCTGTTCAAGATGAAGAAACTTGTTCAGAAAGTTGATATCCTCACAGTATGTTGTAATTTTAAGGCAGAAATAATTCTCAGCCAGTTCTTTATACCCTTATACCCTTATTTTCTAAGATTGTTAGTGGCACATGGATGGGGGTCTGTAACTATTGAATTATTTTATGAATAAATAAATGCTTTACACATGGTCAAAGTGGAGACTGAGTTGCTAAGCAACTACTCGTACCCATGATTCTGTGACATCAGTCCACCCTCCACGGGTTTTTAATTATTCCTCCCCTCCACTTTTCTCTCTCTATTCTAGTCCCTTACATCAGTGGTTCTCAACCTTCTCGCCCTTTAAATACAGTTCCTCATGTTGTGACCCAACCATAAAATTATTTTCGTTGCTACTTCATAACTGTAATGTTGCTACTGTTATGAATCATAATGTAAATATCTGATATGCAGGATGGTCTTAGGCAACCCCTGTGAAAGGGTCCTTTGACCGCCAAAGGGGTCGCGACCCACAGGTTGAGAACCGCTGCCTTACATCCTCCCATTCTCTAGCCTCCCTTCTCTCCTATAATAATATGAGTAGAAAATTGATCAGAAAAGTTAAGAAGAAAAAATATGACTAGAGGAAAAGTCCAAACAAAGCAGACTGAGTGGAGGGCTACTGACATACAGGTGATAATACAGAATGTGGGTTTTAGTGAAAAATCAAAGAGGTGGCATGTGCACCAATATGGGCCTCCCTAACTTTAAGTCTATCCTTGAGTAGAAAGTGGAATTATAACACAGTAAGAGTGTCTTAAATAAAAGGTAAGGAGCAGTGCTTTTAAAGTATAAAAAGCTAAAATAAATATTTTTAGTAAATATCTAATAGAATAACAAATTCAGAAATTCCATTTGGCAAATTCCATTTGGCAACTACTTCAGCAACGTTCCATGCCTACTTATGACCACTCTTTATTCACCGAAGGAGTACTTTCTCCAAATGTCTATGTTGCTTTCTATATTTTGAAAAATCAATGTTTAAAAATCTAACATTTTCCAGGAAATACTAAAGTTGTTTATAGAAGTTAGCACATTTGTCTTTAGAGCCTGGGAAAATTAACTATGAACTACCCATAACCTTTATAGATTTATGACTCTATCCTGAACAGAATCTCAAGAATGTTGTTATTTCCTACCTAGAAAGTGAAATATGAAAAGGATGCTTAATTAAGCTGACACAATGCTAAAGTAACCTCGAATAAATGTATACATGTTTTACTAATGCCCTCCATAGCAAATAACGGTAATTTTGCTTTGACTCAAAGGTTTGAAAGGCTCTTAAAAACACAGACTTTTAGAGAGATGACCTTTGGGAACCCAGGATGTAATCAACCCATCGACAAGCAAATGCATGTTTTTAACAGTGCTATCCATTTTACATTTTACTTCACATTGCTAGACTTCATACTACCATTACATGAACAATAGAGACAGCATAGTTTTGTCTAGGTCTTCCCTAAATTTGTCTATGATTTGATCTGAATTTAATACCGTTCTCTTCCTTAGTTTAACTACTTGTTTTGATAAAATACATGCTCAAAGAAAATCCTAAAATTATTTCATCAGAGACAAACCTTGAGTCCTTGAAAATGAAAATAGTTTCATATTGCCCCCATATTTTTGATACTTTAACTAAATATATAAATTATAGATAGGAAACTATGCTTCTCTTGAGCATTGAAGACCTTGCTCTGTTGTCTTACTAGCTATGTCTTGCTTTTCTCTTAATTTAAAAAATCTCAATAACATTTGTTTGCTTATTTGGGAGATTTCTTTTTTTTTTTTTTTTTTTTAAATATATTTTATTGATTTTTTGCAGAGAGGAAGAGAGAGGGATAGAGAGTTAGAAACATCGATGAGAGAGAAACATCGACCAGCTGCCTCCTGCACATCTCCTACTGGGGGTGTGCCCGCAACCAACGTACATGCCCTTGACCGGAATCGAACCCGGGACCTTTCAGTCCGCAGGCCGACGCTCTATTCACTGAGCCAAACCGGTTTCGGCAGATTTCTTAACTTTATCATCAAACTATTTTCTTGCTCACTTTTTGACTCCCAGCATGTAATAGTCTCTGGACTAAGTATGCTCTAAACTAATATTTATTGATCTTTTACTAACTGGATTTTATGTGTTTTAAATATATCCTCATTATTTTTAATACTTTATTCTGCAAAAAAAAAATTTTTAATTAGAGAAAAGCAGTATCCTTATGTAATTACTAAGATATCTGTATTATCTTCCATTTTGCTTATTTTCTTAATTCATTAGGACATCCATTTGGAGCTACTCTCCTTAGAACAACATCCTGTTTGATCACACCACTAGAAGAAGATTCTTTTTAGAGTTTAAGTTAATTTAATTCCTCATTTTTAGCTCTTGTAATTGCTCTGATCAATACCTAACAACACAGGCTTACAGTCAAAGGCTATATTTTGTAGAACATAGAAGTTACTATAATAAACTGGTTCTTCTTTGATTTTCCTTAGTATGATATCATTAGGTAAAAAAGATGTTTTAAATAAAATTGAAAAGTCTAAATTCTATATGTAATCTCAACAAATAGATAAAAATTAATGTATTTACTCATTCATTCAATAAATATTTAATAGTACACAATCCATATAATATATAGGCACCAGGGGTACAAGATGAATAAGATATAACTATTAGTTATATTGCATTATTACCTATAATCATATTCAGTTATAGAAGTACATATAGATATACAAGGTGTCCCAAAAATATATACACAGTTATTATAGATTAGTAATTACAGTGTGTTAAATCTGGAAAGAAAGAAACATCAATTGAGCGATCAGCTCTTAAAGTGTGTATACATATTTGGGACACTCTGTGTATAAGTTTATATAACTTATATTAACATATATATTATTAGGTTTTAGTACTGCGAAAATATTTAATTTAAATATGGTCATTGTAATTTTCTCAAAGGAGGAAACTTCAATGACTTCTAAAGCCCTTATCAAAATAAAAAGTTTGATGGTTAGAATAGCAGAAGCATAAAAGTTGAAATAGTGTATCCCATTATTTGAGTAGCCAATATAAAGTATTATACCATTAGAATTCATCATGCAAGGTGGTAAAAGTGTTCAGAGAGCAAACCATTTAAATTCCATTACTTCAGATAAGACTTGGAATTGCAGATTCAGCCTTATGTCTTTTTTATCACTATAATTTATAACCAAATAAAATTTTAACAAAAGAAAAACCCTCTTGTCTATAAATATATTGTTATTTAAGTAGATGCTACACACATAGTAGGCTCTCCATGAATAGCCAATGAATTATTAAATGAAGAAGTTAGATACAAAAGAAATTTAGTTGCATAGAAAAAATGCCTGGAGAATTAAAAGTAATCAATATACATAAAAATACATATTAGGTATTTGTAATTCAAATTCAGATTTTCAACAGCAAATTAAATTTCTTATGACTGACCAGAAATGTCTTACTCTGTGTGTGTGGCTATACAGAATACTAAAATAGTTTTTTAGATAATGACCTATTATTAAAAATAATGTTTATTTGTAACTAAGGCATTTCCTAGAACATTTAGTGATGGTAATAGAAATCTACTCACATCCAATACTCAGGTGAAGTAGAGTTAATGGGAGAAAAATAACTCAGCTTAAGAACTTATTTTCTAATGTGTTACTTATTATACGGCTCTATCACAACATATTGGATTATTAAATGTCAGTTTATTTTTAGTAATGTATTTGAAAGTATTTTATAAGTAACTACTCTTTTAAATGTATGTAAAGAGTTGTATCATCCCATTTTTCTTTCTGAAAACCAAGATTAAAAATAAAATAAACTGATTACAGTTATGGAGGTAGTATAATAACATGCCCACTAAAAACAAGTTAAAAGGTTGACAATTTAAAAAGAAATAATCTAGTGAAAGCGTTAAAAAAGTTAAAGCAACCAAAACAGAGACAAATTCCCAGAAAAAGGAGAAGCAGCTCAAAAAGGTAAGCTGAAATTATGCAGCCACTGTTTCCTTCAGGACTTTTGTCAATTCTAGACAAAGGTCAAGAAGTTGAGGTTCTGGAAAAGGGCCCAGGCATGAGCTGCCACTAAGAAGCAGGAAAATCAACAGAAATATGATATTCTCCCTAGAAAGGAGACAGCTAAAGACAAGGGATTGCTGAGATTCCAGGGAGAAGTCCAAGTGAGAAATTGAGTTCATGACACCTTAGGTTTTCATATGAAGGCATTCACTTAATGCTGTGCTGGAGGCTGAAAGGGATAGGAAGGCTGATTAATAGAAGAAGGTATTCATACTGAAGCACATGGAGAAATAATGGTCAAGATTATAAAAAGATCATAAGTAATGTGTGCAACAAAGTGAAAACTTCTAACTTATTTTTAACTGGAGTCCAGAAGGAGAGAAAATAGAGCAAAGAAACATTTGAAGAAATATTGGCCGAGAATTTTCTAAAACCAAAAACTAACATAAGCCACAGAGGCAATAAAGTCTGTGTACTCCAAGCAGGATGAATGCAAAGAAATCTACATCTTGGCACATCATAGAAAAGCAAGCTAAAACCAAAGATAAAGAGAAAATTTCAATAGCAGCTATAAAAAGTGACATATCTTTGCAGAAGCAGAAATATCACTGATGGCTAAATGTTCATAGAAATATAGAAACCAGAAAACAATAAAAATATTACCAAAAGCAGAGAAAACACATTTCTGAGAGTTCTATATTCAGCAAAAATATAACTATAAATGGAGAAATTATAAAGATGATTTCAGAAAAGAAAAACTAAGAAATACATTATTATATCCAAGGTTACAGAAATACAAAAGAGTGTTATTCAGACATAAAGAAAATCATTCCATATGGAAGTACAAGAGGCAGGAAGAAAAGACTGTAGCTCCAAGGGTAAGTATATTGGATACTGGCTATAAAAGTAAAAATTATAATGTAAAATTAAATATATGTAGACTGAAAATGCACAGAAACAAAAAGGTGGGAAGATTTTGCATTACTGAGTACTGCTTAAAAAATAATTTATATTAGATAAAATAAGTACATCTCAATGTTAATTTTCTATTGCAACCATTTAGTAAAACAATGTACATATAATAAGCTTATCAAATAATTTAAAAAGTAATTCAAAGGAAGGCAGAAAATAGAGTATATACCAAAACAAATAATAAGATGGTGGATAAAAGCATCTCTATATATAAAAGGCTAAGCGATTGGCCCACGGCTGGTAGCTATGATGCGCACTGACCACCAGGGGTGACTAAGCAGCTGTGGTTCTAGGGTGACGCACCTGGAACTAGAGAGGAGGGAGTCCAATTCTTGGGTACATCACCCGAGAACCACCCTCTCAGAATCCGGGACCCCTTGGGGGATGTCGGAGAGCCGGTTTTGACCCGATCCCTGCAGGCCAGGCCAAGGGACCCTACCGGTTCACGAATCCATGCACCGGGCCTCTAGTTATATATATTGTGAGAAGTTGACATATGTGAAGACATTTTAAAATAGAGGTAGGGGAGCTATTCCAGAGGAAATACCTTGCAAGTCTTACTCCTCAAATCGTAGGAATATTGAACTGGAAAAAACAAAACAATTTTGGATTGGGCCAAACAAACTTGTATTTCACACAACTACTCTGTAGAAAGGTAACAGGAAAGCAGGCATCCTGACTACTGGACTGAACATTAAAGACAGTTTTCAGAATTAGCACCACCACATACAGCTAAAGAATAAGTTTGTTTACACCGATAGAAATTCCTTCCTTGACTTAACATGAGTAGAAATTGCTTCCTTCTATTAATGTAATTTATTCCCTTCCCTTTGTTATAAAATCCTCTTGCCTTTACCCCCAATCTGTACACTATGTGGGTTTCTGCTCAACTCGGTGATTCCAAAATAGTATTCTTCTTTTTTTTAAATCTCAAATAAATGCTTGTTGCCTCACTTTGGAATTTTATTTTTAGGTTAACAATATACATACAGGGATTGGCAAAAGTAGGTTTACAGTTGTGAGTATGTGAAATGCAGTTTATTCTTGTATTATGTAAGAATTAAATGTCAAAAACTAAATACTAAATAAAGGCTAAGACTGTCAGACGAGCATTTTAAAGAGGACTATATTCCTTACCAGAAAGAGAAGATTAGCAGACAGAAGTGAGTGAGGGGTAGTATAGGATAAAGGGAGCCAAATGTATGGTGACAGAAGATTATTTGACTCTGGGTGGTGAGCACACAATAAAATATACAGATCATTTATCACAGAAATGTGCACTTGAAACCTATATGATCCTATTTCTTTTGTAATACTAGTAGAAGCAAATATTCTAAACCAATATTACTCAGTAGAATATGGCAATATATTAAAAAGGATAATGCCTCATAACGAAGCAGAGTTGATACTGGAATAAAAATTTGGTATAAAGCTCATAGGTCAGGCAATACAACTGGCTAAAATAGTAGAGCAAATAAAAAAGAGGAGAAAAATTATATGTTGATGCTAATACATGAAGGTGTTGAGAAAATTGGACATCCATTTAAGTTAAAACCATTTAGCAAACTGGTAATGGAAAGAACACCCTAATCTGATAAAGAGTCTTGTGTTAGTCTGCTTCCAAAATAGCCGCCAATGATCTCTGCAGACTGCTATTCATGGCCTTGTGTAACCTTTCCTTGGTGTGACAGCCTGAACTAGTACTTTCTAGGGACCAGGACATGGTAAATTCGAGGGAATGCTGCTTCCAAGATTAGGTTTTATGGCACTGTGACATGACATCCATCTCTCTCACTCTGAGTCTATCTTGCTTTCTCACTTTGATGGAGCCCCTTACCATTTTGTGAGTTGCCTTGTAAAGAGGTCCAAGTAGAAAGAAAGGTGTGCCCTCCAGCCAACATCCAATGAGGAACTGAAGTCCTCAGTCCAACACCCAATGAAGAACTGAAGTCTGCCAACAGCACGGAGTGAGCTTGGAAGTGGAGCCTGCCTAGGCTGACATTTTGAGTGGAGACTTGAGAGACGCCTGAGCCAAAGGACCTAGCTAAACCACACCCAGATTCCTGACACCAGAAACTGAGAAGAGATCATGTTTCAAAGCCATTGTGTTTCTCAAACTTCCTAATGCCGCGACCCTTTAATACAGTCCCTCATGTTGTGGTGACTCCCAACCATAAAATTATTTTCATTGCTACTTCATAACTGTAATTTTGCTACTGTTATGAATCGTAATGTAAATATCTGATATGTTATATGTGTTTTACGATGGTTGCGACCCACAGGTTGAGAACTGCTGCTTAGGTTATGAACATAATTCTTAAATGACAATGCTAATTCCAGGTTCTAAAAAATGTCTACAGCAACTTCAATAATTACTTGTTAAGTTTTATCTCTAAGGTTTAGAAAAAGTGATCTCTAAAAGAATAGTTGTTATGACGTCCTCTTTTAGAGATCACTTTTACTGGAGATTCTAGGTAGATAACAAACTGTTTTAAAAATTAATATTTATACCAGTTTCAAAAACATCAAGATCTTAATAATGAATACAATAAATGGTGTTCAAAACCTCTACTGTGACAATTACAAAACACTGTTGAAAGGAATTAAAATGCTAAAGAAATGATAGGATAGACTTTGTTCATAGATTTTAAGAATCAAACTTTTAAGAATAATAATTCTGCCTAAATTGATCTATAAATTCATTGAAGTAACAATCAAAGGTCCAGGTGGACTTTTGAGACACTGACATGCCAAATATTCTTGTCACCTTACAAAAGCCCTCTCAGCTCATGTCCCCTTTTTTCCCCTTTGTCTCTTTTTTAGCAAGGCCTTCTGCAGGGGCCTGTGATGCCCCAACAATTTCTTAAGATCACCCACAGTGATTACTGCTTCAACTGGCACTCATTCTTAAGTGCTCTAAAGCTTCCCCACTGTGTGAAAGCCCCCATGCTGGGACTAGCCAACCAGGCCTGACTCTCCTCCAATGTACGAGGGTCCAGGGGGTGTCAGCGCTCCTGTCATTTTTACAGATACCCAGTCTGGATCTGTACCACCATTCAGAAACTTACCATTTAGATTTACGGCTAATAATTGAAATGTACATGGACAGAAGTCTCAAGATTTAAAAATACTCCAAAACCAAAAATCAACAACAATAACAAGGCAAAACAAAAAAATACCTCCAGCACATACAGTCATCCCTTGGTATCCATGGAGGATTGGTTCCAAGACCCCAAGGATACCAAAATCCAGGACTGCTCAAGTCCTTTATTTAAAATGGTATTATATTATTATATTTGCATGTAACCTGTGCATATATTTTAAATAATCTCTAGATTACGTACAATACCTAACAAAATGTGAATGGTATATAAACAGTTGTTATACTGTATTGTTTAGGGAATAATCACAAGAAAAGAAAATCTGTACATGTTCAGTATAGATACAACCATGACATCATAGTACACATCAACCACAATGTAACTATTTTTTCATAAAAGATAGCTTTGTACCATGCTACATGAACAACAAACATAAAGAGATGAACAAAAATAGATACAGAGATAGGGAAGCCTGAAACAGACCATCAAACTTCAGAGGGAAGGCGGGGGAGGGTGGGGGGCGGGAGGGGGAGAGATCAACCAAAGGACTTGCATGCATGCATATAAGTATAACCAATGAACACAGACACTAGGGGTGAGGGAATATGCTGGGGGGTGGGGGTGGCCAGGGAGAGGTCAATGGGGGAAAAAGGAGACATATGTAATACTATATGTAATACTTTAAACAATAAAGAATTTTTAAAAAAAAACTATGGAAGGAATCACAGTAAATGAAACTTTTAGAGGATATTTCATTGGCAGTACAAACTCTCATTAGTTATATTCTGAGCAAATCCAGCCATTCCAGGAAACTCAACAACTAAAAAGACTGTCCGAAGTTGCTTCACTGAGGGTGACTCATGAGAAGAGTGAATTTGAGCTGAAATTAAGCTTTTCACACCTCCCACATAGCTATATTTCAGGGGTAGGCATGCTTCCACAGGAAAGTGAAATTAGCTCAAAGGTATAGGCTAGAGGTGGCTATGGGGATATGGGGTATGTGTGTATGCGATGACTGATTAGGGATAAATTTAATAAATTGAAAGGTCTATTTCAAATATATACCATATACATAAAAAGTAGTAAAGAGCCCGGCCCGAGTGGCTCAGTAGTTGAGCATTGACCTATGAACCAGGAATTCACAGTTCCTTTCCATCAGGGCACATGCCCAGGTTGCGGGCTCTGTCCCCATGTAGGGGGCATGCAGAAGGCAGCCTATCAGTGATTCTCTCTCATCATTGATATTTCTATCTCTCCCTCTTCCTTCCTCTCTCTGGAATCAATAAAAATATATTTTTTAAAAAGTAGTAAAGAGTATCTTAGTATCTAATAAACTAGGGAAAAAAATACCTTGATGATTTTCACTTCTAAGGGATAGAAGAGGAAATATTTCATCAAATGATAATTCACAGAGTTGTATATTTCAGTTAACTTCCCATTCTCTCCCAAGCCTCATTCTGACACCTGCAAAGATTACAAATGACATTAGCTTAATAAAAAACATTCCTTATTGTCCCACAAATTGCTAACTTAACCTCTGTCTTCTGTTTTCTAGATGAACAGATATGAAATATTATTCATTTTTTATAACAAAAGCAATCTGCTCTATGCCATATTTATAGGGCAGAAGAAATTCAGTTGTGATACCTGCATCCACATTTTTATATCCTGAAAAGATGTTCAGAAGCCTTCCACTACTGAAGGCTTCTTGAAGGTCTCTGGTCTTCTATCTGCACTGTTTATACCGATACATTCATTGTCCATGCCACCGGGACTTCTGAAGGCATAGTCAGATCTATAGCTGTCTGGCAATGTAAATCTTTGCCAAGTAAAGGGTTCCTTTTCCATAGTCATTCTTCTCTGAAGTCCTACCATATCATTGAGGACCTCCAAAGTTATGGGACACAGCTAATTCTGGGACCAAATGAGTTCCCATCTCACCTCTCCAGACCAGGGAATGTATGTCTTCCCTAAATACAATGGTTGCTGTCTTTGTGGCCCCAAATACTTATTCCTCCCCAATTCCCTTCTGAAAAAGAGTTGTGCTTAATCTTCCCAATGCAGAGTTGAGAAAACAAATACTAAAAGGAAACTTCATCTTCAGGAAGATTCATTTTTCAAAATGATGCAAATGTGTCCCAAATCAAAGGAAAAGACATAATTTGCAATAAGGTAGGCACATAATAAAACAAACTAAAAACACAAAACAGCATTTTAATAAATTACCTTGTCATTTCCTACAGGAAATAAGGTAGACTTCCTGGGTCAATACCGGTTATAGTTTTAACCACTTCAGTGTTGTGTTCATCTGTCTTCCTTATTTCATTGAGTATAAGCCTCCAAGAACAAACAGTGATATTTGGTCTGTAACTCCAATGCCTCCAACCAATTCCTTAGAGTCACAGAACTCTTCTTAGTTTTTGAGCCTGCAAGTTGGAGAAAGACTGCGTGTTATTTAAATTTGAGACTCTTTTTCCAATCCTCCCATGTAGACCACCCTATTGTTAGAATGCAGAGCAAGTAAGTCCTGCCATAATCATAATTAGGATTTCCCAACAAAAGCATTCACCATTCAGTGAGTGATTCACCATTTCTCTCTCCCTTCTGAGGACTGACATTGATGAATTAGGAACTCCACAGTAGTGATGGCACCTTGACCCTTCTTTTGATGTGTGAGGAGGCTGCCCCTTATTGTAGACCTATTGTAGAGGTTAGTGAATAAATGAATGGATGGTTGGTTGGGTGGATAGATGGCCCAGGATTTAAAAATACGCTGGTTACTTACTGTAAAGAGACTAAGCAATCATTCTCATCTGTATGAATGCATCACAAAATGTACCAACATTCTAGAGAGAAAATAACTCAATCCAAGACTCTGCAGGCAAAACCTTTCATTAGCGTTATGTACCAAGCATCTGTAAAGCACAACTGGAATGTGATTTGTTGCTGAAGGATAGATTATGCCACCCTCAAATACGCCACTTTATTGGTATTATTTTTCAGATGTAATGTAACAAATTAAGAGAGAGGCTTTCTCTAAACTCCCCTTATGTGCCTGAAGACAGATCCTCCAAAAGGTGTTCAGTTGTCATAAATCTCTTATTGGGTGTTTCATTAACCAGAAAGATTGATGAGAACACTAGCAGTTGACACCACACCTATATACACTGTCATGAACTATCATACCTTCCATCTATTCTTATAAAAGTTCATTCAGTTTTCCTAAAAATAACTTAGTCTCCCTTAAGATACCTGCATTCTCCCTTCCCTTTCCCTATTGAGATGGCATTGAATCCTGAATTCTAACATCATCTATTTATCATTTTCCCTACATATCTCCCATGTATCCATGTTAATAACCTTTGCTTATTTTTCTCTTGTGAATCTGTTATTCCTAATTATACAATAGATATCATAGTACTCTCTGTTTCATATATTTGTGAGGATTAAAAGATGCAATTGTTTGGACTATAGTATACAGTCAATTAATAACTGGATAATAATACAATAAAATTATAATAAAATACAGCAGAGTGAATTTCAAGCTAATAAGTAGGAAGAAAAAATATAGATATTTAAGTATTTATAACTTTAAGCACTAAAAGTAAAAGTCTATTGTCCTAGGCCTTCTAAAAAGCAGACTCAGAGTTTAGTAAATTCAATTAAAGAAGAGCAATAATTATCATAATAAAACAGTTGGATAGAGGTAGCATTATTAAAATTCCTATAGGTGATATTAATAGAATAGTCATAAGTATAAGTTGACCAACATTAATGCATTTGCACTGTTTTTACATATCTTAACATTATTGAGACTTTAGAACCCTTTTCGAGACTATCTTTTTACTCCCTTCCATTTCAAAAATGCTATTTAAAAAAATAAAAACACTGCTTGCTAAGGAATAAAAATCTAAACATTAAAAACCATGATTTCAGTAAAATAGTACCTTTTGGTATATTTTCTATCTTTAACCTTGACAATAATTAATGCCTGTGTCAAGAATAGAAAAAGTTATTTTCAGTGGAACCATTATTGATTTTCCTAGAGGATTCAGAATGTTATTTTCAAGGGCTCTATTGTCTTTTTTCCAAAAATTACATTGAGGTATAGTTTAAATTGATGCTCCTTAGCTTTCTGTTTCTCTTTGGCTGTTAAGTGCCTGACTGATAACTAAGAGTGGGCTTTCTTTCAGTAAGAAAACTGTTCCTCAGATTTTCATCGCAGCTACTTCTAAAAATATGTGACTATGGTTTCCCATCGTATGTTTAAGTCCTTTATCCATTTTGAGTTTACATTTGTCTATGGTGTAAGTTGGTGGTCTAGTTTCATTTTTTTGCATGCATCTGCCCAATTTTCCCAACACCATTTATTGAAGAGACTGTCTTGACTCCATTGTATGTTCTTGCCTCCTTTGTCAAATATTAATTGAGCATAGTGGTTTGGGTCCATTTCTGGGCTCTCTATTCTATTCCATTGATCTATATGTCTGTTCTTGTGCCAGTACCAGGAAGTTTTGAGAACAGTGGCTTTGTAATACAGCTTGATATCTGGTATTGAGATCCCTCTTACTTTGTTCTTCTTTCTCAGGATCGCTGCAGCTATTCAGGGTCTTTTTTTATTCCAGATGAATTTTTGGAAGGTTAATTCTAGGTCTGTGAAATATGCCATTGGTATTATAATGGGGAGTGCATTGAATCTATAGATTGCTTTGGGTAGTATGGCCATTTTAATGATGTTGATTCTACCAATCCATGAACACGGTATGTTCTTCCATCTGTTTATGTCTTCCTCTATCTCTTCTTTCAGTGTCCTGTAGTTTCCCGAGTGCAGGTCTTTTACATCCTTAAATTTATTCCTAGGTGATGGTAAATGGGATTGTTTTTAAAATCTCTTTCTGTAGGGTCATTATTGGTGTATAAAAATGACATAGATTTCTTGGGGTTAATTTTGTATCATAAAAATATTAGAGGAAACCACAGGCAGCAAAATCTCAGACATATGCCGAAGCAATATCTTCACCAATACAGCTCCTAGGGCAATGGGAACTAAAGGGAACTACAAATGGAACTACATCAAAATAAAAAGCTTCTGCACAGCAAAAGAAACCATCAACAAAACAACAAGAAAGCCCACTGCATGGGAAAACATATTTTCCAATGCTATCACCAATAAGGGTTTAATCTCCAACATTTACAGGGAACTCATACAACTTAACAAACGAAAGATAAATAACCCAATCAAAAAATGGGCAATGGACCTAAATAGATACTTTTCTAAAGAGGACATTCAGAAAGCCAAGAGACACATGAAAACATGTTCAAAGTCACTAATCATCCAAGAGATGCAAATCAAAACGACAATGCGGTACCATCTCACACCTGTCAGAATGGTTATTATCAACAAATCAACAAATGACAAGTGCTTGGAGAGGATGTGGAAAAAAGGAACCCTTCTGCACTGCTTGTGGGAATGAAAACTGGTGCAGCCACTGTGGAGAACAGTATGGAGTTTCCTCAAAAAACTAAAAATGGAACTCCCATTTGACCCAGTGATCCCACTTATAAGAATATATCCAAAGAAACTAGAAACACCAATCAGAAAGGATACATTCTCCCCTATGGTCATAGCAGCACAATTCACCATAGCTAAGATTTGGAAACAGCCTAAGTGTCCATCAGCAGATGAGTGGATTAAAAAACTGTGGTACATCTACACAATGGAATACTACGCTGCGGTAAAAAAGAAGGAATTCTTACCATTTGCAACAGCATGAATGGAACTGGACAGCGTTATGCTAAGTGAAACAAGCCAGTCAGAGAAAGATAAATATCACATGATCTCACTCATTTATGGAATATACTGAACAACATAAACTGATGAACAAAAACAGATCCAGAGACAGAGAAGCATCGATCAGACCATCAAACCTCAGAGGGAAGGTAGGGGAGGGTGGGGTTAAGGGGGAGAGATCAACCAAAGGACTTGTATGCATGCATATAAGCCTAACCAATAGACACAGAGACCAGGGGATGAGGGCATGAGTGTGTGTGTGTGTGTGTGTGTGTGTGTGTGGGTGGGGGGGGGGGGGAATTGGGGGGATAAGGACGCATATATAATACCTTAATCAATAAAGAAAAAAAGAAAAAAAATGTGTGACTACAGGGTGGTATCAAAGGTACATAACACTTATTATTTGCTCTTGAAATAGCTTAATATACTACAAAAATATTGCTATATTGAAAGAAAACCTCACATTGGCGTTTTAATTGTTAAAGAATATTCATGCCCTGGTTTGTTTGGCTCAGTGGATAGAGCGTTGACCTGGGGACTGAAGGGTCCCTGGTTCGATTCTGGTAAAAGGCACATGCCCATGTTGCATGCTCAATCCCCAGTAGGGGGCATGCAGGAGGCAGCCAATCATTGATTTTCTCTCATCATTGATGTTTCTATCTCTCTCTCCCTCTCCCTTTCTCTCTGAAATAAATAAAAAATAAAAATATATATTTTAAAAAAAGAATATTCAGTAGAATTATGGTCAATATGTTAAACTGAGCTGGTTGTCTTTCAATTCTTCATTTAAACATAGAAATTGAAAAAATACAGTAAACACTAATTTAAAATAAGAATTAAGAGAAAATACCAGGAAAGAACAATCTCAGGTTCCAACCATGAAGAGGAACAATTTTGTTACCACCAACAAGACTATCGATATTTAAGAATTCATATCAAACGGTAGGTAATAAACAAGCCAGATTGGGAAAGAGATGCATTGCTCTTCTGCAATACAGATTCGGAACAGAATCCTACAAATCTAGAAGTCAGAAAAGGATGTACCATTGCAAAATAGAGCTTAAAATTAAATGGCACATTAGCTCAGGGATATTAAATACACATAGGCCACTGATCTAGGATTATAAGTGAATAAGGCATCTGAAAGCAGAGTCCCTAGTCCCAATTCCCATGCGATGCAAAATATCCAAGCAAACAAATTACCACAAAACTGGTCTAAAATATACACAAAATAAAACTGAAAAATTACATATTTAATACTCCACCTTGCATATTGAAAAGTGAATATTTCTTCATTCATGGATATATATTTTTTTACATTAAAAAATGACACAAAAAATTGATATTATGTTAGAAGCCTCACACTTGTCGCATGAGACATGTATGATAATGCTTATAGTAGTATTTTTATTAATAGCAAAAAACTAGATACAATTCAAAAGTAACAAAAAGGAGAATGCATAAATTATGCTATGTTCGTATAAGAGATTATTTATAGAAACAAAAAATATAAGCAACAACTTCAAGTAAAAACAGATTAATTTAAAAAACAATTTTGAAGAAATGTTTATAATATTGAGGAAAGTCTGTATATTGCATGAATCTAATTGTATACATTTTTAAAAAATATCTTTATTGTTGAAAGTATTACAGATGTCCCCCTTTCCCCCCACATTGACTGCCCCCCAGGCCTTCAATGCACTATTGTCTGTTTCCATGTGTCATGCCTATATGCATGTAAGTTCTTTGTTAAATCTCTCCATCCCCACTCCACCCCTGCCTTCCCTCTGAGATTCATCAGTGGCAAAGCTAAACAATAAATTTTAGAGAGGCAGAGTTATGAGGTAAATATTAAAGAAAATAAAGAAGATTGTTAACCATACAGGTGAGCTTGTGGTATCTCAGAGGAAACGGATGTAGATGTTGCGATTGGGTTGTAATAAATTTAAATGATAGTGAGCTAGATCTTTTAAAAGGCAGTGATAAAAACTCTCATTACTGGGAGGATGAAGTAGGCATACCCTTCCCTATTTCTCTTGCTAAGTATTACTGAAAGCCCCAAACATTATATATACAGCAAACATAAGAATAATCTTAAAAGGTGGAAAAAGAAGGCATATTGTTAGTGACATGGGCACAGGAGGGAAAAAAGATAACTCCCTGTATTTTCATGTTTCATGTATCCTGGACTTGCAGTTAAGAAGCCTGCAACCTGCAAATGCCAATAGGCACAGACAAAAAAAAAGTTGTCCTGCAAGTACTCTCTCTAACCAAAGGAGCAAGATAGGACAAGCGTAGCAAGACAGAACACTTTTATTTTATTTTTTAAATCTTTTTTAAAATATATTTTAATGATTTTTTACAGAGAGGAAGAGAGAGGGATAGAGTTAGAAACATCGATGAGAAAGAAACATCGATCAGCTGCCTCCTGCACACCTCCTACTGGGGATGTGCCCACAACCAAGGTACCTGGGACCTTTAAGTCTGCAGGCCACTGAGCCAAACCAGTTAGGGCAGACAGAACACTTTTAGATAATAACCGCTCTACTCCAGTCTCATGCCATAGGAAAAGCTCTGGCCCTATTCCCACTTAATATGACAAAGGCCAAGTGGGGTACCTTCTGTAATAATCACCTCAATGTCTGTGGTGGAGACAGAGGTCAAATTTGGGGCTGTGAATTTCTGCCCTGCGGGCTGATAACAAGCCCTACTATCCATCCTATGGTGTCATTGAAACTGAAATGTGGTGGTTGGGTACCAGTTCTTTGTCTCGAGAAACCAAAGAATGGATTCAAGGACAAAAATGGTTGGTGGAAACAAATTTTATTGGGGGATAGACAGACAGGATAGACAGACATCCTGCCACAAGAGGGCAGCAGGAAGGGAGCCCAAAGAGGGTTACCTCTTAAGCTCTTTGTTTAGGGATATTCATATACCCTTCTAGTTTCTGATCGTCCCCTTCAAAGAATTCTGGCAATATCCAATTATTTCAAAGTTCAAGTTCCCTCCTGTGGGGGAACCTGATAGAGGACTGCCACTTCAGGTCTGAAGTGACATTACTGTTCCCACCTAATCAGGTCAAGTTTTCCCCTCTCAGCCTGGTTCCCGCTTCGCTGGGTCTAGTTCTAGGCCCTTTGTTTGTCTTCATGTCTGCAGAGCTCTACTTCTCTCCCTCCCAAACCTACACCCCAGTGGTCCCTGTCCCTGACTGGCCCTCTTTTTCTATCTCCTGATCATGAAAACCATGTAGGGAACTTAGATTTTCACTCCCAGCATTCATGAGGAGCAATCTACCTTAGACATCAAGAGAAGGTGAATGGAGAACCTGAACTTCTGTCTCTATCAAGTGGTTTCTCCTATTCTCTCATCAGAGCATTGTGAGAGAAAGCCAGCTTAAAAAAAAAGGCTAAATAAGTTAAAAAATCTCAAAACATAATATGAATGTCCAAGTTTTAATTGAAAATCATTCATCCTATCAAGAACCAGAAAGATCTAAAATTGAATGAAGAAGTACAATAAATAGAAGCCAACATTAAGATAATGGAGATGTTAGAATTACAAAGACTTAAAAGCAGCAATGATTACAATGCTTCAGTAAGCTTTTATGAAGATGCTTGAAACCAATGAAAAAATAAAAGGACTCAGAAAACATAGAAAAGATCTCAGCTATAAATAGAAGATATGAAGAAGAATTGAATAAAAAATTTAAAACAAAAAAAAATAGAGAAACCAGAAATAGTTGAGAGGATAGAGAAATGGAAAATAAAAAAAAAATAGAAAGTAACAAATTTTAACAACGGAGAGAAACTAGACTCCAAAAAAACCAACAACAAACAAACAAACAGAAAACAAACAAACAAACAAACATAAAAACCACAGAACTTCAGGGACTTTTGGCACAGAAGTTCTGTTCATTTTTTGTATAATTGGAGTCCCAAAGGTGAAGAAAAGAGGATCAAGGCCAAAAGCACTGAAGATAGGATGACTAAAAACAACCCGAATTTGTCAAAAGACATAAACATACAGATACAAGAAGCTGAGAAAACCCCAATGTAAATAAACTCTATAAAACCCACACCGACATATCATAATCAAATTTATCTGTGTCTTTTTAGACAAAGAAAATACCCTAAAAAGTGTACGAGGGAAGAAGTAAGACCTATGAGACCTCACCTTTAGGGAAAACTAGTGTGAATGACAGTAGATTTCTTACCAGAAACTATAGAAGCCAGAAATGGCACAATATCTTTCACAAGCTGAAAGAAAATAATTGTCAACCACTACTTATATCCTACAAAAAAACACTTCAGCAATGAAGGAGAAATTAAGACATCCTCAGGTGAAAGAAAACAAAGGTAGTTTTCTGCTAATAGACATGATGCTAAAAGAATGGCTAAATGAAGTTCTCTAAACAGGAAAAAAATAAGAGAAGGAGCCTTAAAACACTAGGAAGGAAAAAAAGAACAGTGAGTGTTAAAAAAGATATCCGATAACTCAGCATTACTATCAACCAACAGGAGAAAATAGAACAGTCCACCCAACAAATAAAAGAGAACACATTCTTTTTCAAGTGCTCAAGGAATATATAAAAAGGTAGATCACATACTGGCCCATAAAACAAACCTCAATAAATTTAAAAGAATTGAAATCATATACAGTTCTCCAACCATAATGGAATCTGACTAGAAATCAATAAAGTTAATAGGAAAAAACTGCTAAAATTTGAAAACTAAATAGCAAACTTCTAAATAACCCATGGGTCAAAGAAGGAAGTCCCAAATGAAATTAGAAAATACATTGGACTAAATGAAAATAAAATACAGCATATAAAAAAGTACAGAACACAGCTATGGCAGTGTTGACAGGTACTTTTATAGCCCTAAATGCATGTATTAGAAAAGAGAAAAATTCTTAAATAAATAATATAAGCTCAGACCTCAAGAACCTAATCTACGTATTAAAGTAATCCCAAAGGAAGCAGCATGAAGTAATCAAGAGCAGAAATCAGTTTTAAAAAACAATAGAGAAAATAAAACAAAGAGCTACTCTTTGAAACAATAAAGTTTACCAATCTCCACTAAGACTGACAAATAAGGAAAGTTAAAGGTACTAATTATCAATAGTGGGAACAAAACAGAGGATATCATTATAGTAATGTTAGTATTCAAAATTTTAAATAATTCAATTCATAATTAAATTTTTGAAACTCAGTTCCAGATGGTTTAAATGGTGAATTTAAGCAACTGTTGAAAGAGAAATTATCAAATTCTACACACTCATTAAAAAAAAAAGGATACTTCCTAATTCATTTTTGAAGCTGATATTACCATTATACTAGAATCAGACAAAGTATACACGCAAAAAAAGCAAGAAAGCAAGCAAGAAAGCAAGCTACAGGTCAACATTGCTCATAAATATAGATGTGAACTCATTTGATAAGTTCGACATTCATGTAAGATAACAACTCTCAGAAAAACAGACTAGAGGAAAACTTCAATTTGATAAAGAACATTTAAAAAACACCTGCAGTTAACATTATATTTAATGGTTAAGACTGAATTATTCCTTACATGACATTTGGTTCTGTCCAAAATGTCCATTAGCATATCTGGCCCACACCGAATGATCCTTGATATTTGGTCCTGTCTAAAACATTCATGCTTAGAAAACTTTCCTGGGTTCAAACAGCCCATAACATTTATTATGCTTTTGGCTTAAAGGAATAATATCTAAATAGTACTAATTCTATTGGTTCAATAACTGCGTTGTGGCTGCTTAATGCCAATAATAACCCTATTTACTTGGTAGTTTAACAGGTAATGGCATATGAGGTGATATAGATGAGTCAGCATGGACCAAATGTCTCATGGACATTGCAAAGGATGAAATAAAATAGCTTCTATTTTCAGATGGCATAATTGTCTATAGAGAAATTCCCAAGTAATGTAAAAAAAAAAAAAAGATACTCCCAGGACTAAGGACTTTCTTGTGAGTTCAGCTACTTAAGAAGATAAAAGAAAATCCATTGTATACAAAAATCCATTGTATTTCTAAATATTAGCAATGAGTACATGGACACGGACATTAAAAATACAGTGGAATTTGTAACTGTTACATCAGAAGAGTTCAAAATATAATTTAAAAAACTGAAGTGTAAGAGCAATATAAATACAAAGGTAACCAGAAAAAAAATCACACATGTATAAAGTGGTATTGTGGAGAAAAGTTTCAAACTTTCTTATCATCAAAACCACTATAGGGTGTTTTCTGGAACTTGATGATATTAATATAAAGTGTATAAGAATTACAGGGAGTATGAGTGAAATAAAAAACAAATCTAAAAAGTACAAATGAAACATAAGGAAGACACTGCTGATAAAGAAAATTAACATGTAAATATTTGTCTATCAGATATCAAGGTGTTTTATAAAGTTTTAATAATTAAGATAATGTGGTTTTGGCTGAAAAAATTGCCAAATGATTAGCAGAACAGAATAGAGAACTCAAAAACAGTCACAGGTATCCATACTTGGTATATGTGAGAAATGGTATTACTTACAGAGCAACTGTATTGATGAGCTTCTCTAAGCATTTAGAGTGGTAAAACTAATCCTCTACATGAAAAAAAATGGGTAAAATACAGACCTAAATGTGAAAAACAGACCAAAACAATAACCCACAAACAAATAAAACTCACAATGATTTATAGGACAACATGAAAAGTGTATTCTAACATTTCAGTATAAGAATCACTTGTCAATGAATAAATTTTAAAATGTTAGCATTAACAGAAAATCATGAAAAATTCAATTACAGTAAACTTCATTTATCAAATAATACTATAGAGAGAAAATTGGGGGGTACATTTTCGGAGGGAAGGTATTTGCAACATATGTAAGTTGACAAATAATCTAGGTCTAAAAAATGTAAGGAATGTCTATAAAGGGCAAGGCTATAAAAATAGACAAATATGAATTGGCATCCTCTACAGTGAGATATTATTTCATACCTGATCCTATATAATAAAAGCCTAGGTGGCATAGCGCGATGTCATCACAAGATGGCCACCACGACATTGTCACAAGATGGCTGCCACTACATCATCATAAGGTGGCCACCCCATGTCGCCACAAGATGGATGCCCCCATGTCATCACACGTTGGCCATCACAAGATGGCCAGCAGGGGAGGGCAGTTGTGGGCAATCAGACCGGCAGGGAAGGGCAGTTGTGGGCAATCACACTGGCAGGGGAGGGCAGTTGGGGACAACCAGGCCTGCAGGGGAGGGCAGTTGGGGGTGACCAGGCCAGCAGGGAAGGGCAGTTGGGGGTGACCAGGCCTGCAGGTCAGGGCAGTTGGGGGCAATCAGGCTGGCAGGGGAGGGTAGTTGGGAGCAATCAGGCCAGGAGGGGAGGGCAGTAGGGGGCGATTGGGCTGGCAGGGGAGCAGTAAGGGGACAATCGTGCAGGCAGGCAGGCGAGCAGTAAGGGGACAATCGTGCAGGCAGGCAGGCGAGTGGTTAGGAGCCAGCAGTCCCGGGTTGTGAGAAAGGATGTCCAACTGCCGGTTTAGGCCCGATCCCACGGGGATCGGGCCTAAACCGGCAGTCGGACATCCCTCAAGGGGTCCCAGATTGGAGAGGGTGCAGGCTGGGCTGAGGGACACCCCCCTTCTAGTAGACTGATAAAAACAAAGAAGTATGACTCTGCCATGTACAGCAAAAATGTGCAACAAGGAATCACTTGTACCACAGGCATTCCAAGAGGCACCATTTATTCAGTGTAGCAGGGGGTAGAGTGCTTCTCTGAATGCAAAGTAGTGGGACTGGTGGAGAGAAGTGGTGGCCAAATCATGGGTAGCTTTGAATTACACTGAATTGTACCCACAGGCAATGAGGGGTATTTTAAGAAGAAAAGTGACATATCAGTTTTATGTTTAAAAAAACAGGAGATGGCTTAAAGGTTAAATTAAAGAAGGGCAAGAAAAGAGGTAATAGTGAGCATTCCAGTTATAGTGGGTGTTTAAAATTGAATAAAATGAGAATTGTTAGTATAAAAGCAATATTAGTTTTCTAATCTTAAAGTTTTGACATAGTTGCAAGTATTTTAGTACTAATTATGAACTTACATTATTATGTAACAGGAGTAAAGAAAAATCCGTCAAGCAGTTTTTAATCAAGTCCTTGTTTTCCAAAAATAAATTATTTGATTAGAGCTTTGCTACTAACTTAAGAATTTTTAATTGATGACTTATGGCCTTAAGGATATTTTACCCAGCTACATAGTAAAACAATTGTGTAATTTGTAATAATTTAATAATCGAAGTAAAAATTTTCCAATTATATTTAAAAGGTTTCTTAGATTAAGTGTATTATATTTAAAATAATTTTAAATTTTTCTGAACTATAAAAGCTTTATAATATATAGGAAACAATATAATTGCCTTCTTTTCATTAATCATAAAATTCAGTAGTTATTTTCTCTAATTAATATTAATGTGCTTTCATATTTCATATAAATCCCATTTAATTATAACATTTTTGGCGATATATTAGAGACTGTATAAAATTGAATATAGCAAAAATGCAAACTGTTAGAAAATCTTATTTCCATATCTCTAGTCTCCATTTCACCCCGTTAAGGCATTTTACCCTCTTAGGTATTTTGGTTTTGTCCTTTTGCTTATTGTTTGATAGGCGAAAGATGACTGTCATAGATAGAGCAATCATGTTTTCATCGACTGTCCTAACATTGGGGAAGGGTGAGGAGGCACAAGAGGACATTCTCCTCCTGCCACCCTTGCCTGTATCAGGAAGGAAAATCTTTTCAAACCTCTGTAGCAGACTTTACTTACATCATTGCCCATCCCTGACCAATCTCTAGCACAGGAATAGGGTCACAATGATTGGCTCAGGGAAATCATGACATGTCCCGTGGAGCTGGACAC
>NW_005871187.1:175539-181307 GCF_000147115.1 Myotis lucifugus
TATTTAAATGTTGCAATGTAAATCACTTAAAATTGGAATTCAATAAAAAATTTGTAAGAAGTTCATTGAAAGTGCAGAAGGTATAAGCAGCAATTTAGAAGCTTTTAGATTTAAAAATGATTTGATTGTCATTTTGTTTGCAGAGTATGGCTGCAGGTACAAATTAAAAGTTTCAAGAAATATACATAAGAGAGGTGTACATCTTTTGAGGGAACAATTTCAAAATGTAATTTTTAGTACCAACAAAAAGAATAATAAACAATAAATTTGAAAACAGTAGTATGAACTTAGAAAAAACACTGATTAAATCATTTTTCATTGTATTTATTGTTTCCTTTCTGATCTTTTGAATTAGAGTTTATATTCCTTTGTACTACTCAGCTCACTGCACACTGCATTCATATATTCATTCAAAGCTATCCCTTTTGTATTTAACTTATTTTGTTTTATATTATTTAATTACATTTAATTTTATTTTATTTCCCATTTTCTTCTGGTCTGCTACCCTGAACACTTCCATTCCCTATGTACCTACTCTCCTTATTTAATACTAGAGGCCCAGTGCACGAAATTTGTGCATGGGAGGGGGTTGTCCCTCAGCCTGGCCTGCACCCTCTCCAATCTGGGACCCCTTGGGGGATGTCCGACTGCTGGTTCAGGCCCAACCCTTGTGGGATCGGGCCTACACCAGCCGTCCGACATCCTTCTCACAATCCGGGACTGCTGCCTCCTAACCGCTTGCCTGCCTGCCTGACCGCCCTCTAACCGCAACCCTGCTGGCCTGATTGACGTCTAACTGCTCCCCTGCTGGCCTGATCGCCCCCAACTGCCCTCCCCTGCTGGCCAGGTTGCTCCCAACTGCCCTTCCCTGCCGGCCTGATCTTGCCCCCAACTGCCCTCCCCTGCAGGCCTGATCTTGCCCCCAACTGCCCTCCCCTGCTGGCCATCTTGTGGTGAATATCTTGTGGCAGCCATATTGTGGCGGCCATCTTGTGACGAGGGGCTGGCCATCTTGTGGCGAGGTGGGGGCGGCCATCTTGTGATGACGTCATGGTGGCCATCTTGTGACGTCCTGAGATGCCACCTAGGTTTTTATTATATAAGATGCTCTGAAATACACATGAAACCTTATCAAATTTGGAGTGTTGCTGAGTGCATATGTTGTAATATACAGATATATTTACTTGAGTTATATTACTTACTCCTCTTTCATTCTCAACACTAATGTTTTGAGATATACCCATGCTTCTTTGTATGTTTCTATGTTTTTGCTTCTTACTGCTCAAAAGCATTCCACGTACATATGGTCCGGTGCACGGATTCATGCACATTGAAAATAAATTAATTAGAAGAAATATTTTAATATTGCTATTGACCCTTTCTCTATAATAGAAGTGTCAACAAATTCACAATCAATGATGAAAGATCAAAACACATGTGTAAACTGGCGCCAGTGAGACCTTTATATGTATCGCGGATGTGCGAGTCAACTTAGCTTTTAATATATATAGAATAAACTTGTTTAATTAGACAGCTTTCTGATTTAGCTAAACTTTTTCCAGTCCAGTAAGCACCCCAACTTCTCTTTCAGGTAATTGTCAGCAACACAGCAGTAAATATCAACACAAAGCAGATTATTATTGTAGATCACACAGGAAGAACAAAGGGTGAAATATTTAACTGCTGCAGTGTATGACTATATTCTGTGCAGTGAGAGAACCTGAAGTCATTTTCAAGGTCCACCATTTCTTACTTCTTTTCAGTTGGCTCAAGTTTCTAAATCTCCATTTCCCGGCAAATGAAAAGAAAATAGGATTTCACTGAGTCTCCTACCTACCTACTTCAGGACTTCTGTGAGGATCAAATGAGATGAGGCACATGAAAACGCTTCACAAACATTTGGTTAAAGTGTAAAATGTTTGTACCTGGCTATAAAGCAAGTCGTGTTCCTGGGCTGAAGAAACTCAAAGGAGGCTAGTTGCTAGGGAGAGGAAGCCAGGCGTTGCTATGTGATGTCATTACGCGGCGCCCACAGCAACCGTTTCTGGGCTGGGCCGGGCTGTGGACTGCATTTTTCAACATGGGGTCTCAGCAGCATTGGCTGCAATCTGGTGGGCTGTCACTCTGGGGTGGTGGCAGGGCCTGTGTCCCACTTTGGGGAAGCTGAGTGTTGCTTTGTGAGCACCAGGTCTGCGGTGCCGTTTCTCTATAAATGGCCAGTGTGCATCACGGCAGCTCCTGTGTTGAGCGCCTGCCCCCTGGTGGTCAGTGCGCATCACAGCGACAAGTCAGATGGACACTTAGCATATTAGCCTTTTATATATATATAGGTACATTCTCCTTGTAATACTACCTTTTGAAGCCTCTAACTACTCATTGTTATAAAGAATGATGATGTAATGTACCCTTACACAAGGGAGAGGTTTCGGTTGTTGTTTTTTGTTTGTTTGTTTAAGTGGGATAATTTACCCATGCATGGGATTAGTTTGTGTATCAGTCAGTATAGGGTGAGACACCACTATGTAAATTTAGAAGATGGTTTTTAATACAGAGAATTAGGTTAACAAAACCCTTCAGGGCTTGATATATAATATCAGGAAAGACTGATGTTAGCTCTCCCTATGCCTTCCTAGCTCCCATGGCATCAGGAATGGAAGGAGCTGAAAGAAACCATCAGTGTTCATGGATGACTAACTGAAAGATATCAGTCATCAGTCATCAGTGTTCATGGATGACTAACTGGAAGACATCGTAAGGCTGCTGGAAAAACCTCACATCTGCTGGGTTCCATACCTTTGTCTTTGGCAGTCACATTAGCCCCTTCTACCTTCCAAATTACACGTCACTATTCCTTGTTGGAGAAATCTAAACAACAAATAAGATAGAAATAAATGTTGAAAAATATATTCCAATATTCCATCTTCTGTGCTATAGGGAATAATACAGAAGAAAGTGAAGATTACAATGTATTTCTAAAACACAATATTAGGCTTAAGCATTCATAATTTAATAAATATTGTTTTATTGAAATCTACAAGTGGCTGGCCATTTTACATATTCTTGGTAAAGCCTAAAATTTATTTTCCTGTGTCCTTGCCATTTATTGGAAATGAAAGATATTTCTGCCATTCAAGGTAGGTGAAAAGTAGGATACAACAATTTTTTGTTATCTCTGTTTCTCTAATTTCTTGTTAGAGTATCAATTCAGATGCTTGTTAGATATTGAGACTTATATTTCTAACTGATCATTCATAAGTATGGATTCTCTTCTATTGGTCTTCCTAATTATTTTTAGTAGACGATTAAGTTTTAGATATTAATGACTTGGCCATTTTAGATGTCATAAATATCTTCCCCCAGTCACATTTGTCTCTTAACATCGATTAACGTCTATTTAATAGAAATCATTATTAATCATAAGGTTTGTAACTTTTGTGTCCTTTTAAAAAATTACTTCTCTAGCCTTTGATATACAGTCTCCCACATTTTCTTCCATTAGCCTCTGATGCTTGCCTTTTAGGAGCTTCCATTAATGTGTTGCGTGATATTTTGAATTAGAATAAAATGCAAATGAAATTGGCCCCTGACTCTGCCCAGCAATAATGTGACCATCTATTTCATGTAACTGAATTTGTAGACATCATTAACAGCATGTTGGTAGAATCTTACTGTACTTTCTGATCTTCGCTTATCCATTTATTTAAAGTTTGTTATGAAATCTGCTTATTAATTTGGAAATGGATCTGCTATGCTACAAACTGATCTAGCGAGTGTACTCCTCTCAAAACGGAGGGTCCTTTCTCTGCATTCTGTGTGTCCTTCCCTTTCTTAGTCCACAAAAGAGGGAAATACCCATCACACTATTTTTGGCTGGAGGACAGTAACGTAATGAGGGAGATATGAGCTAAAAATAAACTTCCCCCAAGTGGAAAGAAATAGAGGCGCCCTGTCATGTCTTGGTTGTACCAAGAAAACACTCCTCCACTCCCCACTCCTTCATAAATACAGAATCTTGGGGTGGGGCAAGGATTCAGTTCCTGTTTAAAGTACCTGTATTCTCAGTTACACACTGATCAATCTTTCAGATGGCTATGAATCAAGAAATAAAATAAAAATATTACTCTAAAAAGAGTCAAAACCACAATCATGTATTACATTCCAAGGACAGATGTTGAAATACATCTTTTATTTTATATTTTGGAATTTATTATTTTGCTTTTGTAATAGAACAAAAATTGTATTTATTCACAGCCTTTTCCCTACCTCCCGCACTCACTACAGATTTTGTCTTGCCTGCTCAGCGTCTTGGCATTTGCTGTCCCCATCTTTAAGTAATGAGAGGAAAGTAGAACCAGCAGAGATAGGAGGTCTACGATGAGTCATATGGTGAAGGCAGAATTGCTGCAAGAAGAGTAATTAAGAGAATGTGAAAAAAGAAGGTGAAAAAAAAAGAGTAATCAATTTAAAACAAACAGGAACATGTATGATCAAGACTGGAGGTATTTGGGAAACCAGCGCTATTGAAGGTGCCTTTGGGTTTGGCAACTATTGGCAGAGGACCTGTGGAAAGGTAATGGGAGAGAACTGGCAAAAGTCAATATTAAAAATGTCTGTGTCTAAGGAGGATATTTGCTCCTTTAATGTCTTACAGAAGCTTAAATAATACACTGCCTTACAATTTCTAATCAAGTCTGGTGATTATTTTTCATGGCTGGTAGAATTAATATCTTTAAAATGTCCATACTCCCCAAGGCAATCTACAGAGTCAATGCAATTCCTATTAAAATACCAACAAGCACTTTCACAGATCTAGAACAAATTCTCCAATAATTTTTTATGGAACCCAAAAAGGCCCCAAACAGCTACAGCAATCTTGAGAAAGAACGAAGTTGGAAGAATCACAATACCAGATACCAAGTTATATTACAAAGCCACTGTAATCAAAACAGCCTGGTACTGGCAAAAGAACAGACATATAGGTAAATGGAACAGAACAAAGTGCCAGAAATTGACCCAAGCTATTACATTCAATTAATATTTGACAAAGGAGTCAAGAGCATATAATGGAGTCAAGACAGTTTCTTCAATAAATGGTGTTGGGAAAATTGGACAGATAAATACAAAAAAATGAAGCTAGACCACCAACAATGGTCTATTCTCATATATACCATATATGAGAATAAACTCAAAATGGATGAAAAACTTAAACATAAGTTGGGAAACCATAAAAACCCTAGAAGAAACCATAGGCAGTGAAATCTCAGTCATCTCTCAAAGCAATATGATTATGGATACATCTCCTAGGGCAAAGGAAATTAAGGAGAAAATAAACAAATGGGACTACATAAAAAGATTCTGCACAGCAAAAGAAAACATCAACAAAACAAAAAGGGAGCCCAGTGTATGGGAGAACATATTTGGCAATGATATATTTGATAAAGGGTTAATATCCAAAATACATAAGGAACTCATACAATTTAACAAAAGAAAGACATAAAATCCGATTAACAAGTGGGCAAAGGACCTAAATAGGCACTTCTCCAAAGTGGACATACAAATGAGCAAGAGACATACGAACAAACTAGAGGCCTGGTGCACAAAATACGTGCACGGCGGCGGGGGGGGGGGGGGGGTTGTCCCTCAGCCCGGCCTGCACCCTTTCCAATTCAGGACCCATCGGACATCCCTCTCGCAATCTGCGACTGCTGGTTCCTAACCACTTCGCCTGCCTGCCTGCCTGATTGCCCCTAACCACTCTACCTGCTGCC
>NW_005871187.1:181484-192397 GCF_000147115.1 Myotis lucifugus
GTTCCCTGCTGCCTGGTTGATCCCTTGCAGTCTGGTCGCCCACTAACTGGCCCGCCCTGCTCGTTCTGATCACCCTATCGTACTCCCTGCTGCGCTGGGTCTCCCCCTAACTGCCTTCCTGCCGGCCTGGTCGCTCCTTAACTGCCCCCCTGCTGGGTCGCCCTGTAACTGTCTGGATGGAAGTCGGACGTCTGGAAGATGTCTGTTTGACCTGGTCCAATTAGCAAATTAACATTTTATTAGTATAGATGCTCAAAATCACTGATCATCAGACAGATGCAAATTAAAACAACGATGAGGTCACCCCACACCTGTCAGAATGGCTACATCAACAAATCAACAAATGAATATGATGCAGCAGTAAAAAGAAGAATATCTTACCCTTTGAGACAGCATGGAGGGACCTGGAGAGTATCATGCTAAGTGAAATAAGTCAGTCAGAGAAACACAAGTATCACATTATCTCACTCATATGTGGAATCTAAGAAAGTAAACTGATAAACGGAGTGGATCCAGAGACATGGAAGCATGGAACAGAGTACGGAATCTCAGAGGGAAGGCAGGGGAGTGTGGGTGGATGGGTGGGAGATAATCAACCAAAGATCTTGAATGCATATATGCATAACTCATGGGCACAGACAATAGGGCAGTGAAGGTCTGGGGCAGGTGGGGGTGGGCTGGAGGGGGTCAATGGGGGAAAAAAGGTGACATGGGTTAAAAAGAGTCTGGCAATTGCTTAATTATAACTGTGCTCAGACCTGGTTCAAGGTACCTCAAATTTATGTGGCTTCAATTGATTCATTTAACCCTTAAAAGAAAAATTTCTGATGTTAATGTCCTTATTAAGATTGTATGTGTGCATGGTTGTGTGTGATTTTAGAAGACTTTAAATTCTAATGATAATTACACTGCTGAAGCATATGCTTGATAAGTCCTGGAAAAGGCCCTTCTAGAAAATGCTGGAGCAAAAAGATTACCACTGGAATCTGTGTTCCTACAACGTAGGTAGCTAAAGGTTTTCTATTCAATGAATTGTTATTAGGTATTTAAATGGATATAAGTGAAGAATCCAATCTAGATTGTTAATATATGGAGATAGTAATGTTTTAATCATATCAGCACAATTAGCTAAATCATTCTAATTTATAAAAATGACATTGCCCCAAACTAGTAGTTTCTATAAGGTGCGACCAAAACAACCTTTCATGAGGTACATAAAATCAAACTATATTCATAAAAATGCCAAAATAATATTTGCTTTTTTTAACTTTTGTTCTCTCTAGTGTGTACAGTGGAGTTTTTTCAGCAGCTACATCCCATGTGAAACTGCAATGGATTAAATACAGAAGCTGACGTGAGAATTTGTCTTCTATTAAGGAAGATATGTACAACGTTTTGACAAACATAAAATGATGCTAATCTCACTATTTCTGTTTAAGAATGTAATTTTTCATAAGATAGCTTATTTATCCTAGCATAGGGTTCTTTACCTCCAGTTTTAAATGAATTATACATGATTGTTTTTAAGTTTCTCATTTTTAATTTCTTATATGGTGAATATCAATAGATATAATAAACAACAACAACCAAAACTCTTTTGGACCTTAAAGGGGAGAAAAAAAAAAAGAACACATTGCAAACAGAACTGAAGGAAGTGTGAGGTTTACAACACCCCGCTTACAGGTCAAATAGACAACAACAACTCTTCCATAGAAATAAACAAACCACAGGAAAGATCAGAAGTCCATTGCCTCTATCCTCAAAACCACATTCCTGTCCAACCCATTGGTCAATATGAAGCATAAATAGTAAAATAATAGACCTTTAAGATAAAAAAGTAATAATTACTACTAAATGTTCTTCTCCATTTTTGGAGTCTTTAGGGCATAGCACTTATTTCATGACAGTTTCAAGAACTTTATTAAAAAAATTAACTGCATAAGAGAATTGATTAAAAGTCTTAAAAGTTATTGAGTAATTTTAAGAGCGTGACATACAGGCCTTGTACCTATGGCAAAATAAGCATGTTTTATCTTTCAAAAATATGTAAAGCTAAATGTTGTTGTGAAACCAAATTTCCCCAGTGTATACATAAGTCATGAAAAAAGTTAATAAGCTCATCACTGTGCCAATCTGATACCAAATCAGTAAGTCTATTTAGTGCTTATAATATAGTGTTACATAGATTTAATGAAGCTATTAGTGATATTTGCTGTGATTGGACTGGCATAAACAATTAGTATTTAAGATACTGTTTCTCGGTAGAAAACCACCTAATTCCACTAATTGCCTCTAGTTCTGCTTCTATTAACTGTACACTTTGTACATGCTAATAATCTTATTATCAGCTGTTGCCGAGTTAATTAAAATTCATGCCTGCAAGCATAAGCCAAAATAAAAATATGTATTTGCTTAGCTTTTTATATAATAGATAAAAATTTTTGAAAGACCAAATTTAAACACTCATCTCCAGAAAATGAAAGAGAATTAAAAAGATGCATATACCAAATTAACTTATGACAAACTCAAAAGAAGTTGTAAAAATAATTTTGTATTCCGCTTATAATAGTGAGTAATTATGCTAGTCCATTTGTTGGTATGGAAAATACCTGCTATATTTTCAGAAAAAAATTAATTCTTTGAGTAAATAAATGTATCCTAAAAGGTAGTTTTGATTTGCTTTTCTTTTTCTGAAAATAGCAAAGATATATAGTTTGATTTGCAGGTTCCAAAATCAACTTGAAATATATTTTCTTTTTGTTGGTATTTTACTATTTCAGATTGTACTAAATCACTTCTAAGTGATGGGCACAGATTGCATGGAGAGCTCTTCTGCTTCCTTTTTGTTGTTGTTAGAGGGAAATTATACATGATAACCCTATTTTATTTCATAAAAGAGATTTGAGTTTTAAAATTGTATTATTTATAATTCACCATCAGTGACAATGAGCATATATTGGACAGTATTTCACAATTAAGAATGTCACAGCATATTTTAGTTTTATTCTCTTGTGTTATTGATAAAGAGAGATATTAGTTATGACTAATCTTAACTGGGTTTTATTCAAGGAGAACCACTCTAATGGGAACCAATGTAAATGAATAAGTTTCCTATGCCATTCTCTCAACTGAATTGCGAGTGTTATGTTAATAAAAAATGATACACATGCTGCATTAAGGGCTCTATGTTACAGTGTGCTATTTGTTTTAGTAACAAATGATTTTCAAAATGTGAGAGTAAAATGATATGGAGATATCCTATGTAATAAAAGGCTAATATGCAAATTGTCCCCTCGGGATTTTGACTAACCAGGAGTTCAACCGCTTGCTATGATGTACACTGAACACCAGGGAGCGGCATGGAACAAAGGAAGGCCCCGGTTGGCAGCCAGCAGCTGTGGGAAGAAAGGCCCCAGCTGGCAGCCGGCAGCCGGGGAAGGAAGGCCCTGATTAGCCCTGATCGCCGGCCAGGCCTAGGGACCCTACCCATGCATGAATGTCGTGCACCAGGCCTCTAGTTTTATATATATAATCTATATATGTTTTGTATATGGATTAGTCTCCAGAAACCGAATTCCTAAGATCTAATCTTCTTTCTAACAACAGTAACAATAATAGGAACAATAAGATAATATATGTTTGAGAAATATCTCTTCAGAAAAAAAAAATCCTTAAATCTATTAGTACTATTGACCCTAAGTTAAATTCAGCCAAATAAAGTTACACAAAATGGAACTTTTTCAATCTTTCCTTAATGTTCCAATTCATTAAACCAAATATATTAGAATTTTGAAGATCTTTTTGTGTTATCCATTGCTTTGAGGGAAATTTTCATAACTGCAACACACCTGTGTATACTCCTAAAGACAAATCAAAACTCAGTTTTGCATTCTGATCTTTTTTTCTTTTTTTTTAAAATATATTTTATTGATTCTTTACACAGAGGAAGGGAGAGGGATAGAGAGTTAGAATCATTGATGAGAGAGAAACATCGATCAGCTGCCTCCTGCACACCCCTTACTGGGGATGTGCCTGCAACCAAGGTACATGCCCTTGACTGGAATCGAACCTGGGACCTTTCAGTCCGCAGGCCGACACTCTATCCACTGAGCCAAACCGGTTAGGGCTTCTTTTTCTCCGTTGAACGATGCATATACGCCTGTCCCTTTTCTTAAAATATCACCAGTTTTGGCTTCCTTGACATCTTTTTTACATGATTCTCCTCCTACATATTCAATATTGCCTCTCCAGTGTCTAGTATTGGTTCTTATTTCTCTGTGACTCTAAACTGTTGTGTTCCCCAAGGTTTCATCGTCGTCCCTGATCTCTTCTCATGTCATCATTTGCAACAGGACATTGATTTAGTCCACGAATTGGCTACCAACTATAACTGCTTACTTTCAAAACAGTTATTTTTTTTAAAGTAAGCAGATAAAAATGTATGATATATGACCTCTACATATAGGTAGTCAGTGTTATTCAACACAACTTCCTTAAGTATTACACAATTGAATCTTGTCACTATCTCCAAAAGTAAACTAATATGTATCCCTAAATATATTCTGTATTTCAGTTACACCCACTAATTTTGAGCAATTAGAGTTTCCCGTTTATTATATTCAGCATAAGGGGATCAGTGTAGTGTCGTTTACTTGTTTATATCTACCAATAAAATCTAAATTCTGGGAGGGTGAAGTCCATTTCTTGTCTATTTTGTTCACCATGGTCTGCCTAGGTCTGCTGTCCTAGAAGCAGCAAGTTAATGCAGAGGCAATCTTCTCTGTTGCCTGACTGCATGCCCAGTTAATCCACAAGTTCTCCTAATTCCTCATCCTCAAGTGTCTGGAATCCAATGACCTGCCACAATCTTAGTTTCTTTCTTTATGATTTATGGCTACAAATATTATAAACCCTCTAACTGATTTATCTGCTTCAAGCCCATTCATCTACAGAATTATCTCCTGATTAAAACTTTGCAATAAACTCCAGTTCCTTAAGATGACATATGTCTTTTCTTAATTGAGCTGCTACCTACTCCAATATCACCTTATCTCACCTCTCAGCATCTACCCATACATAGACATTTTTACCACCTCTGGTCAGTTCTTCTACTCATTCTTCTGAGCCAGTTAAAGGGCATGTCTTTGGTGAAGAACTCCCTTCAAAGCACAAGAGGTATTCTCCCCATCTTCCTACATAATGCTAGGAATATCTCAATTAAAGCACTTCGGAATTCTATAAGCTCCTTGAGAGTGGAGATGATATACCATGATGTATGATGCAGTGTCACATAATGGATAGTACAAACATTTATTAAAGAAATGTGTGAGTTAAAAATGACAATATCTATTAATTATCATATTAATCTAACATATGAAGAGACAGAAATCTAATTTTAAATACACCTATCCAAGCAGCAGCAGAACAAAGAACCTCAATTTGGGAATCCTGCAAACAAAAATTTATTTCAGAATTCTTTTCTTAAATATAAGGCCAATCCAGGGGAGGGGGGTGTTAGAGATCAACCAAAGGACTTGTATGCATGCATATAAGCATAACCAATGGTCACAGACACTAGGGGGTTAAGGGCATGTGCTGGGGGGTGGGGGTGGCCAGGGAGAGGTCAATGGGGGGAAAAGGAGACCTATGTAATTCTATATGTAATACTTTAAATAATAAAGAATTAAAAAATATAGATATATAAGGACAATCCTATATAATAAAAGCCTAATAAGCTAAGAGTCTGGTTGTCCGTTCAACCAATCAAAGCATAATATGCTAATGATATGCTAAGGCCGCTCAACTGCTCGCCATAATGTGCACTGACCACCAGGGGGCAGATGCTCTGATAGGTTAGCTTGCTGCTGAGGTCCGGCAGATTGGGACTGAGCGAGACAGACCAGACACGCCCTAGAGCCCTTTCACAGTTCCTCCCTGGCTGGCCAACCTCCTGCATCCCTGCTCGGCCCTGATTGTGCACCAGTGGGGTCCCTCAGCCTGGCCTGTGCCCTCTCGAAATCCAATCCAGGACCCCTCGGGGAACGTCAGAGAGCCGGTTTCGGCCTGATCCCGCAGGCCAGGCCAAGGGACCCCACTGGTGCATGAATTCGTGCACCTGGCCTCTAGTCAATAATAATTAACTAAAGAAAAATATATCCCCAGGTAGGAAATAGAAGGGATAAATATTTACTTATGCTATTTTACTTAGCCTATTCATCTACAGAATTATCCCCAGATAGGAAATCTTAACTAGTAAGTATCCTATATAATAAAAGCCTAATATGCAAATCAACCGAACGGTGGGATGACTGATCGCTATGACGCACACTGACCACCAGTGGGCAGACGCTCAACGCAGGAGCTACCCCCGGTGGTCAGCGCTTCTCAGCCAGAAGCCTGGCTCACAGCTGGCGAGTGCAGCGGCAGTTGAGGGAGCCTCTCCCACCTCCATTGCAGGCGGGCAGTAAGGAGCGAGGGATCCCAGACTGCGAGAGCCTTAGACTGCAAGAGGGATCGGGCCTAAGCCGGCAGGCGGACATCCCCTGAGGGGTCCTGGATTGTGAGAGGGTGCATGCCAGGCTGAGGGGTCCCTCTTCCCCCCTCCCAATGCATAAATCTCATGCACCAGGCCTCTAGTATTATATGTTAAGAATGCTTTATAGTCAAGAATTAGATTTCTGTTAAAATCCAAATTGCTCAGAGATGTTAACAAGAAATGTTTTCACTTTGTACTTTTGATTAAGAGTTGGAGATACTTATTTGGAAACTTATTTTCACAGGAAATAAGCATAATACTAGTTTTTGACTGAAGCAAAGAATATGTAACCTCAAATTTAATTATGTAGGGGAAGACCAGCTTAACGTACTTGGCTATTTCTCCTGTATTCATCTCTGTCCTCAGTGAGCAAGGCAGTTACCCCACTAAGAATACAAGTCCAACTGAGATATCAGAAAGAATGCCTCCTAACTTTTTATTGCTATGTTAACTTCTTTCAACATTAAAAATGTTGAAAAAAACAAACAAACAAACTGTGAGCACAATATGCAGTCAGGAGTTAATGAAAAATGAGGCACAAATGTGTATTACTCAATATCAAAAATATGCCAAAGTCAATAATTTAGACTTTAAAATGAAAATAAATATATTTCCCATCTCTTCAGAGAGAGTATATTTTCATTTTGAAGTAACGAACACAATTTAGAACAAATCAGGATAAAAGTGTGCTTATATCAATCAAAGCGAATTAGAGAAGTTGGAACTCTAATTCAGGTCATATAGAAACAGAGGTAAAGAAAATGAAAGGGAAGGGGGAAATATGCAATCCTGTTTTGGTGTGCAGAAGACAAGGTAGTTGTAGTTTACTCAGCTTAAATCCAGCGTGATCATGTGTGTCTTCTCCTTTGCCTGGAGAACACATGCAAAGGATAACCAATCGGCAACGCTGACCTGGGAAACAGATGGTGGCCTGGAGTGGAAAGTGGCTATAGAAGCTCAATCCTCCCATGTAGTAGTTTTCTATGAATCCAGAAAGTGGGTTCTTTTTTACCTCATTAAAAGGGGAATTCTTTAGTCAGAAAACTGAAAAATTTTCCCATTATTCATCTAATATTGAAAAGCTCTAATTTAGTAACTTTGCTAATAAAGTTATTTTCAACTTCTAGTCAAACATGCAGTTTTCACCAAATGCTAATAGCTCATTATGCATTGATTGTGCTGATCCTCATGGTAAACCAACCATACCTCCTACCCTGTAGGGCTTGTCACTGTTGGTTCCATTGTCCTGAGGACTCACTATGAGTATAGAACATCTATTGCTGTCATTTTTTTCAGCACCATTGTCTGTTGTTGTTTTTTTCTTGTCTCATATTGTTCTCCAGTGGGCCTTGATATTATTTCTTTTGCTGCTGGTTCTTATCAGTATCTGCTCCCTCATTAGCAACCATCATTTTGCACAAGCCCGAGCCAACGTGATGCCATCTTGTTCAGTCTTTTGGCTTCCCTCAGGACTATCCAACACAGACTCCTTTCTTTTCCCTACAACAAGACTGTCAGCCCTTTGTGAGCTAATAATGAATAATCAATTAATGTTTGATAGTAAAGTTGCATTATATTGTACTTTGGCACCTGAAGTAATTTATTTTCATCTCATTAGGAACACTTCTTCAGCAATTGCACTGAAAGCAGGTTTACAATGTATGATTCCTTCCTTTCATACACGGTTTGTGTCTGCACACAGATGATGTGGCACAGGAAATAATGAGTGGTGTATGAAAGTGGTGTCATGTAGCTGTACTATACTGATTAATTTTGTTGCCAAATTAAATGGGCTTGGGATCTTTACAAGAAATGTGCTATTTAAGCATAAAATATTGGTGTTGTATCTGTACTGGCATAGCTTATAAATTATATCTCAAGATTTCACAGACACAAAGCAAGTTTCTACCACTGTCAGCAAGCAAAGCCAATACAGCTATTCGGGGGGGTGGGGGGGTGGCTCCTCTGTTATCGAAACAATTGCCAGTGGAGTCCCGCTTCCTTCATTGTTACCAGGTACCATGAGCAACATTTGGCGGTGGGTCAGGTAGAAAGAACATAGCCCAATTCCCATGTGCCAGGCAAAACCTGACATGGTGACAGGACAATGAATTTTTTTTTTAATTTATAAATAAACCAAACCAGATATAAATAGGGTTGATGGCAAAGAAAATTGAAACACCAATATGTTATCTATTCTGGACAAATAACAATTATTGCTAAATTATGTATGTATGGGCTGTATGGGTCAATTAGCATGTTGAATCAAGTTATTAATCAGGCAAAACACTACAGTGGGAGAATACATAGTATTCCCTTTAAAGCATATGAAAAAAAGTTTTGCTAAAACCTCACATTTAAATTCATTTAACTCTGTACAGTGCTTAGAGTAGAAAGTTCCTAATAAATGTTACATGAATGAAACGTGTCCCTGAGAATATACAAAAATGCCATAAAGTGCCAACTAATCGGTTTAATGTGGCATTTTATCTTGTTGTGTACTTGTGCTAAAATTATGTTCCATTCATTGGATTCTCTATATATGAGGTCTGTTCTCTGCATGTGCTATCAACAACTTGTTTTGTGGTGATTTGATTATTTTACTCTAATCAAAACAGGGAATGGTTTAGTGAATGGTTAAGAACACTCAGTGGAAGCCAACTGTTGAGTTAGACTTTCAACTAGTTACTAGACAATTAGGATAAAATGGAACAGTTCATATAAAGCATACCTACTTTAATGCCTAGTGTATAGTTATCCCTCAACAAATGTTAATAGCTTTTATTTTGCCTCCAAGTACAAAGACCACCTATTAAGCATTTTGCCACTTTATAACTTGATGTGTTTTTTAGACATTTTATGTTAAGTTTTGTGTATATCTCTTCTTTATAGTTCCAGTTGCTAATTCAGGGGTTCCTGTAAATTCCCTAAAAAATAAAAAAATAAAAAAAATAATAATAAAATCAGAAAATCCCTAGGACAACACCTAAATGACATTCCTAATTAGAACACGCATGCCATCTAGTGGTCACAATTGCTAACTATGGGCTTACTGGTGAACAGAAAAGTAGATGGTGAAAATGTTCTGCTTTTGCTTCATAATGCAGTCTCCCGGAGTGAATCTCAGAAAAACAAGTGAGGCTTCCTATGTGCATAGTACTCACCCAATAAAAATGTTTGAACACAAAATTTCAGCAGAGTTTGGGGGAAATCTAATTTCTGGGAAGCATATAGTCTCCTTCTAAATACCCACATAAAATACTTAAACTGGATTATAAATATGAATCAGAAAAAGAAGATTCCAAATATAAATGAAACTAGGGAGGGCTGAAACATAAAGATGGATATGGTATTTAATAGTAAACATTTTTGAAGGAAGATTATTCTGATTTTGTGCAAAAAGTCAAAGAAATGTCAAGTTAATGGGAGAAAGGAGAAGGGAAATAATCAAGATGCAACTCACGTATGGAAGTCCTTCGGAATAAGGCATTAACTTCGACAGAATATAAGAAGCTACTAGAGATTTTTATTCTCAGACTTAGAAGAGTGGTGTGTAAACAGGGACTCTTTGGAGACATATCTGGTCATGAAAAATTGAATCCTAGATTTTGTTCTTTAGGGCAACACTTTTATATTAGATGATCTTGGATAGAGATCACTATACAGATGTAAATTAGACATCTACAAAAGTAAGTGTATTAAAATTGACAGGCATCCTCAGACTGAGGATATATCTAAGAAAACATGCAAGTGCTTATCTAACAAAAGCTACTGCATGGAAATTAGTAAGTGCATTTTACTTCTAGATTAATAAGATTGCAAATTTAACTCCTGTTTCCTACAATCTTAGCTTAACTGCCAGTGTTTTGGGGTTTTTTTTTTTTTTCCTAAGGAAGAAAATTTCTGTTCGACCAAGATGTCACAGAGGATCAGCATAAGGAACGCTTAGATGTCAGTCATGTCTGTAGCCACTGCAAACAAAAGTGGGCACTGTGAGCACCAAAACAGTTGAATTTGAGTGCTTCGTTCACACCTCTTAAAGATTTTGGTTGCAGATGTTATCAAGACATCTAGAAATTAGGCTATGTTCTCTAGTGTTGGTTACTGAAGCAGCTGTTAAATTAATTACGTCGGTATATTTCTCAAGTCTGAGCTGATTAAGATATGTTTATTTTTGCTTTCATAAAACAGCTGTGATGTAAGTACTAAAACTGATGTTCTAAGAAACACAAAATATAATTAAAATCATCATATGTTGTCCAGTTCGAGTAAAAGTTTACTTTTGGGTCTTCGTGTTTTATTTATATTTATAGGGAATACCAGTATATATCCAGAATGCAAGATTTTTTTTTCCTTAATTTTATTTCTAAGTACTTTC